>NC_090222.1:25262500-25277500 GCF_024489055.1 Chanodichthys erythropterus | reverse complement strand
GAAATCAATCTCCTGTTTCGTAACAGAAAGTCATATTTTGTTTTGAAACCCCATAACATTTTCCTGAAATGTTGATTTATAACAATTTGAAAATGAATCCGATTTAAATAATTACAAAATATAATATTTCCATAACTGCGCTATTTTCATTTTCAGTCATATTTAAAGACCAAGAAGTTGTTGTCATAGTGTAACATGCAAAGCCCTGAATGTGCTCTTTACAGGACATCCAGACTTAAAACTGTGACATGTATGATGTCAGAGAAAATCACTCAAATATAATGTCCACTACAGAGGACAAAAGTCTATTCCTAGGTCCCAGGAGGATATAACAGTATGATAAACAAACTTTGTATTTTCGACAGATCAAAATTTAACACACTTCATTCCTCTGAAAATTCTTTTAATACTATATACACGCATGTTTTAAATTAAACAATACTGCATAAATCTGCGACCACAAGTTTGCTTGACCGCAAAACCACGTTCTCAGTAGCATTATGTACTTCTCACGAAAGAAACTAATAAAAATAAACGTGTGGCTAATACGAGTCTTAAATGTAATTCTGGATATTTATCTAAAGATAAGAATTCAAACTCACCTTGGTGTCAATTCAAACCTGTACGACTTTATTCCTGCTATGTAAAAGTGAATCTTTAAAGAATGTATTTGAGTTGAATGTGTTCACGAATCATACTGATACAGTTCTTGAGTTCAACTCAATGACTCGGTTCGGTCAGTGAATAACTTAAAATATTTGTAACACAAGGGCAGAGAATAGTTATATAGTGCACAAGACGTCTTTATGGTGCTTTTGGAGGTTGATCCCAATCTCCATTAACTTTTATTATATTGAAAATAAAGGCAGGGTATTTTCACTTTGTGTTCATGGGGAAAAAAGTCAAGTTTAAAACAACACGAGGGTAAGCGTACTTTTCATTTTTGTGCAAAGAACACTGAATGTGGTTTATAGACACAATGTTAAATGTAATTAATTATTTCCAGGAGCTCACTGCTTCTACCTTCAATTAAACTGCTAACAGTGACTGTAAATTAAATTGCCTAAATTACTACATTATTAGCCAACTGCATTCTCCAAATTGTAATGTTGACATGCATTCTCTGTAAAGCTGCTTTGAAACGATATGCATTGTGAAAAGCGCTATACAAATAAATGTGAACTGAATTGAAAAGTGTGAATACATTGTTGATAATTTGTCAAGCAGCAAACAAAATGAAAGGCAGGTCATGTTAGACAGAAAGAATCATTCTTGTTTTATTGAACAATTTACATTAAATGAGAATTTATTTCCTCTGTTGTTAGGTTCTTAAAATGTTACAGTTTCAAGGTTCTATTGACTACTTGAACGCTTAGTCTTGCATAATACAAGGCAAAAAAGAAACTATCATTCAAAATCTTCAGTTTTGAAGACAACACTTAAAAATACCATATATTTACAAAATAAGGGGAGTGAGGGGGTTTGGAGTGGAGAGTTCACCTACAACGTTGCCTCGATAATGAGACAAGCCTGTTAACTCATGGAATTTTAAAAGAAGTGCACAGATCAGAGGCAGAACACCGCCTCAACGCTTGCGACGGCTGGGAGACGTGGACCTGCAAGAGAAACGTGAGAGACTATTAGTGCAATCACTAGAACAGATCACATCCAGAACTTCATACACACACCTTAAACAGCTGTTGGATCAACACTGAATGAGAAAAGGGGGAAACCATATCAATCTCAGTAGCACTTGAGAAGCACAGCCCAACCATTTGTGGACAACTCTGGTATTACACATTCAACATTATGTGACTGCAAATTTAAATGTAACGCCTTAATTTAAAATGAACTTGAGCGTAACTTGAATTGCAACAGTTGTGACATTCTAAATACTATTTGTCATTCACACACAAACAAATAAAACAGTTCAACAATAAAAAAAGTAGAAAGAAAATGGATACTACCTTGATCGTGACTTAGACTTGTGTTTGCGGCTTGCCTTCTTACCAGACTTGTGAGATCTTTCCGTTGACCTTGATCGACTACGTTTTGATTTCTTAGACTTTTTTTCTTTGCTAACCTCAGGGGAAGGGGACCTGCTCCTGCTGGACTCTGAATCGGAATACTTTTTGCTAGCTTTGGCGGAGCCTTTCTTGCTAGATTTGCTGTCTTGCCGAGAAAATCTCTCACTGTGAGAGTCAGTCCTCTCGCTCTCTTTTTTCCGCCTCGATTTGCCATTGTCTTCCTCGTCCCTTACTGAACTGCCCTCGCTCTCTTTCTCCTTGCCCTTCTGTTTGTCTCTCTTTTTATCTAATTCCTTCTCTTTTTTTTTCTTCTCCTTTTCGTGGCTCCGGCTTCTCTCTTTCCTCCTGTCTCTGTCCCTGTCCTTGCTGGAGGCTTTCTGTTTCCGCCTGTTGCGGCTCGTACTGCGACTCCGGCTGCGCCTGCGGTCCCTGCTGCGCCGCCTCTCTCTGCTGCGGCTGCGACTGGCTTTGGACCTGCTCCTGCGGCCCCTGCTGGATCTGCGCTGCCGCGAATGGCTGCGCTTCCTGTGACGAGAGGAACGCTCGGGGCTGTGTGTGCGGCTGCTCCGCCTCCTGTCTCTGCCCTTGTCGCGCTCTGAGTGATGCCTGCGAGAGCTGCGACTTCGGCTGCGCCTGCGAGTCCCACGAGAGGCGGAGCGGCTGCGTCGCCTTTTCCTTCTGGGAGAGGAGGAGCGGGAGGAGCTGCGAGAGGAGGATGAGGAGGACGAAGAGGACCGGCTGCTGGAAGAGCTAGAGCTGGATGTGCGGCTATGTCGCTCACTCGGTGAGGGGCTGGCACTTCCTCCATTACGCCCTGTGTGTTCTTTGCTCACCCGCTTGACCTCACTGACCTCAGGCTCACTACGCGACCTGCGTCGCTCTACTGTAGGCTCCGCCTCCCTTTCCCTAACTTCCTGTTTGTGTTTGGACTCTGTCTGCTCCTCATAACCTGCCCTCTCTCTGCTCATTCTGTCAGATGCCACATCTCCTGAAAACAAACACACATAAAGTTATTGTATACATTTTACAAGGAGGTTGAATAATGGTTCTTTATTCCTTTTTCATCCAATAACACAAAATAAACAATTATTAATTTAAAGGTGCCCGCGAATGAAAAATTTAATTTGTCTTGGCATAGTTAAATAAGAGTTCAGTACATGAAAATGACATACAGTGAGTCTCAAACTCCATTGTTTCCTCCTCCTTATATAAATCTCATTTGTTTAAAAGACCTCCGAAGAACAGGCGAATCTCAACATAACACTGACTGTTACGTAACAGTCGGGGTGTACGCCCCCAATATTTGCATATGCCAGCCCATGTTCAAGGCATTACACAAGGGCAGCCAGTATTAACGTCTGGATGTGCACAGCTGAATCAGACTAGGTAAGCAAGCAAGGACAATAGCAAAAAATGGCAGATGGAGCAATAATAACTGACATGATCCATAACATGATATTTTAGTGATATTTGTAAACTGTCTTTCTAAATGTTTTGTTAGCATGTTGCTAATGTACTGTTAAATGTGGTTAAAGTTACCATCGTTTCTTACTGTATTCACGGAGACAAGAGAGCTGTCGCTATTTTCATTTTTAAACATTTGCAGTCTGTATAATTCATAAACAACTTAATTCTTTATAAATCTCTCCAACAGTGTAGCATTAGCAGTTAGCCACGGAGCACAGCCTCAAATTCATTCAGAATCAAATGTAAACAATATAACAGTATACAATACTCACATAATCCGACGCATGCATGCCGAACACTTTGTAAAGATCCATTTGAGGGTTATATTAGCTGTGTAAACTTTGTTTATGCACTGTTTAAGGCAAGCGCGAGCTCCGTGGGTGGAGAGCATGAGATTTAAAGGGGCCACACAGCATAAATCTGCTCATATTTAATGATTAGGCAGTTAAAAAAATTATAAAAAAAAAAAAATGTATGGGGTATTTTGAGCTGAAACTTCACAGACACATTCAGGGGACACCTTAGATTTATATTACATCTTGTAAAAAAAACGTTCGATGGCACCTTTAAAAAAATAAATGAATAACATGCGCACAAAATACCATTTAAAAGTTGTTGGTTTTTAACATAGAAAAGATGCATTAAATTGACTATTACATTGTTGCACAAAAATATATATTTCAAATAAATGCTGTTCTTTAGAACTTTCTATTCATCAAAGAATCCTGAAAAAAAGTTTGCACAGGTATTTTCAACATCGATAAATGTTTCTTAAACACCAAATCAGCATATTGGAATGTGACACTGAAGACTGGAATAATGATGCTGAAAATTCAGCTTTAGCATCACAGGAATAAATTACACATTAAAATATTAAAATGGATATATTGTATATATTTGTTAGATTTTTATAAATTATAAAAAAAATAAAATAAATGAATACATATATATTTATATATATACACACACACACATATGTGTATGTATATAAAGATTCTGTTCTCTGGTTTTACATACCTTTTATAGTCTGTGCCTCCAGTGCCAGCCTCTCCTGCAGCTGCTGCTGCTCCTCCCTCTCTTTGCGACGGAAGGCATCCTGTTTCTGGCGGATGCGGTGCTGCAGCTCCTCATCGTCTGTGTCTGATGAATCCGACCCCTTCGCGCTCCGCTCCTCATCCTCACTCTCGTCTGAGCCGTACTCACCCAGCCCTCCTGCGGCAACAAAGCCCCCTTCTTATAACAGACTGCAGGAGCATTGCATTCATAGTCGCACGCTAACAGTCCCTCCTTTCTCACCTACATAATACTTAACTAAAGCCCACCTTAATAAAAACATGCGTTTTATAATCTACTATAAAGTGTTGCTGGAAGCTAACCATTTTGAGAAGATCTGCTGCTTGAGCTCTTGAGCTTGTAACAGTTCATTAGAGAGCTGAGAACCCCCACAACCCATGTTTACTCCCCCCACCCCCCCGGTGGTCCTAAATGTAAAGACACTTACCAAGGCCGGTCAGAGAAGCCAGTGCATTTGACTGTGCCAGCTGTTTTGCAGGAGCTTTGATTCACATCAACAACAGGAACAACATGTTAAAACACATACAGCCACCACTTTCGAATAGGCAAGAGTCTCTAGAGATGAGGGTACACATATGCACTATTCACAAGAGCTGCCTTCGGCAAAATAAAATAAAAAAAATAAAGAAAAAAAGATGGAGAGAAGAAAGAGGTTATCACACAAAGTCGGTCAAACACAGGCAAACAGTGGAGGAGGAGAAAACCAGTCTGTACTAATGCAGTGTCACTTTTGAAATGAGTAGCCATCTGGCAAACACAGAAGTGAGGAAATACTTTTGTTTTACAGGAAGTAAATCTAGGAACGGATTTGACTGGGAACCCTTTGAAAGATTGCATTTAACTGCATCTATGTGACCATATCCACCCTCCCTCTGCAGTTTGTTTTCATCTTCTGTTGCATTAGCAGAGAATGGCCGCTGAAGATTTACACTTTTGCTTATCATAAAGTATTACCAAGGTGCATCAGTCAGACAAAAAGGCTTTATAAATATATATATATATATATATATATATCAGTCAAAATATAACCAAGTCTAATTTCTGTGAAAATGTGGCTCTTCCTCAGAATTAAACATGAAGCCACAGTTGCACAGACAGACGGAAACAGGAGCAGACCTTTGGTGGCTTTGCGATGAGTCTCTTTAGCCACTAGGAAGATCTCCTCATTTGTTACTTCAAGGAGGACTTCGGTGAGAAGAGTTTTAGTCATCAACATCTGCAAGAAGCAAACAGAAACGTGTGAGCAGCAACAGTCATGAGGAAAGGTGAATGCTAAGACAGAGGTATGCATGAACATACCAGCTGAATCTCTTTCTCCTCTTCGGTCATTTCTGGTTCACTTTGGTCTTCCTGAATAGGAGGAGAACTTCTACCACCGAACTCCAGCCTCCTCCTCTCCGATTCGCCATCCTCACCGGCACCATCTTCACCATCCTCATCATCACTGTCCTGAATTAAAGAGGAGTAGATGATTGGACCACAGACCACACGCTCACGGATGACATTAGCGCCGAGAGGTATTTTTAGTGTTAGTGTGCAACAGCTAACAAGCAATATTACAACTTAAAAGACTCCATGAAATTAAAGTTTTGTTGCTCAGTCCCTATCAGATAGTTTTAAGGTCATCTATGTGCTAGTTTATGCCTACAAGTTTTAGTAGATATACTCTATTGTTCAAAAGTTTGGGGCTGGAAAGATTTATGTAATTCTTAAGTCTCTTATGCTCACCAAGAATGCATTTATTTGATCAAAAATACAAAAAATATGTATATATATTTTTGCAAATTGATAAGTTTTCTATTTTAGTATGTTTTAAAATGTAATTTATTCTTGTGGTGCTAAAGCAGAATTTTCAGCATTTTTTCATAATTCTTTGATGAATAGGAAGTTCAAAAGCAATCATTTGAAATAGAATTTTCTGGTAACAACGTATAAGTCATTACTGCCAATTGATTCATTTAACGCAGCCCTTTTCTGAATAAAAGTAATAATTTCTTTAAAACATTTACTAACCTCAAACTTTTGAACTGCAATGTACTTAAAAATGTTGCAATGAAAAATACACCATCAAGAGAAAGAAAATTGTGCTTGTCGAGCCATTTCATGGAGTCTTAAAATTATTTAAGATAATGATCATGTCAATGAACATTTGTGCATGTCAGTGAACCCTGGGACAACAGTTGCCAAAGTAACCTCAGCAGGTTCCTTCGCTGTAAACAGGTTCTGAAAAAGATGCTTACAAATTTGCTCTTGCGTGGCAACCGAGGCCCATCACCTTCCTCCTCTACCATATCGCTATTCCTTTCATTAATTGCCATTTCAGCACGCTCTTTCTCCATCCTCTCCTTCTCCAACTTTTTCTGCTTCTCACGGTCCATCTTTTCCAGGCCTTCTCGAATCCATGCCGGCAAGGTCCTCCGTTTAACAGCATCTAGAACCAAGACAATGTCACCATGTGCATTCTTCTCTGTTTTTCTTATGATTCTACATTAATCAACATTTATAATCACCAAGAGTTGGCGCCTCTGGTTTTATTCCCATCTGGTTTGGGGATCTGGGCCGTTCTGGTCTGAAGCCAGGAAGCCGGTCTCTTCTGTTCTGAGGTCCGTCGGGCCAATAAGGTGCATGAAACCCGGTGGAGGGTGGCCCATATGCTGCCCCTGTTGGAGCTGCTCCATGCTAAGATGAAATAGAAGTAAATGTAATTTCAAAACATCTAGATTCCAAAAGATTGGAAATAACTTTTGATAACCCAGACCTAAGCAAGCATACCTGATAATCAAACTGATTGACACCAACTGGTCCAATAGGGTAAGGCTCAGGCTGACCCCCAAACCCATGACTATTTTGAGGAAAGCCCCCATGGTGTGGGTCTCCAGGAAATTCTAAACTATCTTGACTGTTACTGTCTTCTGACGGGTTGACAACATCCATCGGTCCTTGGCCAGGAGGAATCCATGCTTGTTCTGGAGGGTGAGGAGGAGGCTGGCCATGCATTCCCCACTCTAAAAACAATCCGCAAATAAGGTCATAATTTAAACACTTCTAAAATATCAGCAATAAAATGCATCTATATTCCTGACATGTTTATCTGCTGTAGCTTATCCAAGATGTGCGAATGAAATAGACATCAGAATAATAGGAAATAGGCAACAGAAAAACGCTAATTAAAAGTGCATGATTTCTTAAAACTATTTTAGCTGAAAATGAAAATTTCTTTGATGTATCGGCCAAATATTTTCGGTTTCTAAATTTTCGGTACATCACCATAGAGCAGGGATGGACAACTCCGGTCCTGGAGGGCCAGTATCCAGCAGAGTTTAGCTCCAACCCTAATCAAACACACGTGAACCAGCTAATTAAGGTCTTTAGGATTAGTAGAAAGTTATAGGCAAGTGAGTTTATCATCAGGGATGGAGATAAACTCTGCAGGACACTGGCCCTCCAGGACCGGAGTTGTCCATCCCTGCCATAGATGATCCTTTCGCAAAACACTTAATTGAACTGTAGCCTATAGGAAAGGGCTACTTCTACTTTATATCAAATAAGTGGTGACAGAGCATTTCTTTTATATTGTTAAGTACATCTGAGTAAAACTAATTATCGAAAAGAAAAAAGGACGAAGACCATCCATTAGTTGTTGACAGAGTGGAAACAGATCTGAATGAGAGCTTCCAGTTGATTGTGAGAAAAGGGCGCAAATACAACACCACAGAGAAGGCTGTTTTTTAATCAGAAGATCATGCATGGATTAACGGTTCACAATAAGATAATTAAGAAAGTCTGCATGAAATGGAAATTTTCTAAATGCATTTTATAAGTCATGTGACAAACAGTGCAGTAAGCAATGAGTCTTAAAGTGGAAATGTGGTTTACTCAATTTTTGTTGACAATCTCTTTAAAATGCCAGAGGTCAAACTGAAACATTTCTCTCACCTGGTTGCCAACCCCTGCCAAAATTGGGATCGCCTGGAAAGGCACCATGGTTATTATGGGCTGGAGGTTCCATGTTTTGCATCTCCTGACCATTGGGCTGAATGCCTGGTGGGTCGGCAACCCCTCCGGTAGATTCTTTCTGCGCTATCCATGCTTGTGCTAGAGCAGCCCAGTCCACCTGACCTGCAAAACGCACACAAAACTCAGAAGTTCACACAACTACATGATCAATGCATGCTATCTCAGTCAGTTAAAAACAATGGCCTAACCTGGATCCTGCTGATGCTGAAATGACTGCATCCACTGCTGCTGTGAGCCCAGAGGCCACTGAGGCCAGGGTTGTCCTCCCTGGTCCCACATCTCACCATGTGATTCCTGTGCCAGAAGCCTACATGTCAGAATATGCAGCACTGATATTTTAAAACACTTTATGCAATACACACGCAGGTGAGCAAGAAACAAACACTTTATTTGCGCATAAGGAAGAAATGATGATTGCAAATGAAGCATTTAAGCGTGTTTTGACTTGCTGTTTCCTTATAAGGACATGAAAAACAAACCCTGTTTTTTTTTTGTGCGAATCATTATATTTGTAATGTGACCCGGACAGCTGCAGTTCCGAACACACACAGCAGAGAAAAAAAAAAACAATCGCAAGCAGACTACTGCAAAACCAGACTAGAATGGTTTTTGCACCTTTAATTCGTATGCCGCGTGCTTTACAGTGTCTTTCTCTGCATTTACCTTGCTGTATTTCACTGAATATAACTATGACAAGAATAAATTAACACAAGCGTCGTCGTAAATCTGGCTATGCAAGCGTTAGGCCGCGCGTCCACAACATCAACAATCATTAAAACAATTGTTCAAGGCGGTTTAAATGCACAAACTTTACTAGTTCATTAATCGCCGCAACTGATCCCTATGAGAAGCGCAGGACTCTGAAGGAGTTCGCTGAAGATTTACAGACACGTTGCGATTCCTTACCTCTCCACTTCTCACCAGTAAAATGGCGATGAAATGATGACCCGGAAACAATGGCAGCAACGGTGACCTCACCCCCACACAGGCCCTCTAGTGGATATACATGACGTTCATAATAATAATAAACACATTTTTATTAAAATAATTAAATAAAAATGTATACAAAAATAATTAAATAACTTTTGGTAGCAGAATGTTTTTCAGAGTTTACACTTTTTATTACCAATTAATTTGACCCCTTCAGACATGAATTATGTTTCACTGAGCAAAAAAATGTTTATCCACTTGATATTTGCTCTTCTTTAATGTATAAATGTGTCTAAAATTTTGTGCAACTCGTTTTTTATTTGATTTTTTTGTTCATGTCCACTACAATGGACATCAGCTTAAGCAACAAAAAAAATCATATTTTAACCATACAGTTCTTATGAGCAAGAGTTTAAACACAATATGTGAACTATAGCTTTGACGAGTTTTGAAAAGAACACATAACTGTAACAAAGAGCAATGCAATAAGAATGTAGAGAAAATTTAAGATGATAAGATGAATTCTCAAAATACTTGTTATATTATTTTTGTTGTTTGCAGTGGGTGAATGGGAATAAGTGTGTATATGTCTGTGTGTGTTTGTGTGTACTTACTGTTTTTGATGAATATATGATTGTGTGCATATAGCATCAGGGCATCAGTGTGTGTGTGTGAACGTTTTTTTTTTTTTTACAAGATGTAATATAAGTCTAAAGTGTCCCCTGAATGTGTCTGTGAAGTTTCAGCTCAAAATACCCCATAGATTTTTTTAAATTAATTTTTTTAACTGCCTATTTTGGGGCATAATTAGAAATGCATCGATTCAGGCTGCAGCCCCTTTAAATCTCGCGCTCTCCGCCCTCGGAGCTCTCCACTCTATCATTGCATAAACAAAGTTCACACAGCTAATATAACCCTCAAAATGGATCTTTACAAAGTGTTCGTTATGCATACTGCATGCATGCGTCGGATTATGTGAGTATAGTATTTATTTGGATGTTTACATTTGATTCTGAATGAGTTTGAGGCTATGCTGCATGGCTAAAGCTAACATTACACACTGTTGGAGAGATTTATAAAGAATGAAGTTGTGTTTATGAATTATACAGACTGCAAATGTTTAAAAATGAAAATAGCGACAGCTCTCTTGTCTCCGTGAATACAGTAAGAAATGATGGTAACTTTAACCACATTTAACAGTACATTAGCAACATGCTAATGAAACATTTAGAAAGACAGTTTACAAATATCAATAAAAATATCATGTTATCATGAATCATGTCAGTTATTATTGCTCCATCTGCCATTTTTTGCTATTGTCCTTGCTTGCTTACCTAGTCTGATGATTCAGCTGTGCACATCCAGACGTTAATACTGGCTGCCCTTGAATGCCTTGAACATGGGCTGGCATATGCAAATATTGGGGGCGTACATATTAATGATCCTGTTACGTAACAGTCGGTGTTATGTTTAGATTCGCCTGTTCTTCGGAGGTCTTTTAAACAAATGAGATTTATATAAGAAGGAGGAAACAATGGAGTTTGAGACTCACTGTATGTCATTACCATGTACTGAACTCTTGTTATTCAGCTATGCCAAGATAAATTCAATTTTTAATTCTAGGGGCACCTTTAAGACCTAATGTCCATTGTGATGGACATCAAACTTAAAAAAATCCTGTGTTCTTCAGCTCCGAAAGATTTTCAAATGAACTTTGAATATTATCACTTGATATTATTAAGATTATAATAGGTGCAAGTTGATGATGCCATGAACATAGTTCTTCCTATAAAACATAAAAAAGGAGCTCCTCCTCCTCCTCCTGTCTAGTTGCTCGATCCATGCCTGTCTTTTGTGATGCCTGAAGCACAATCAGATTAAGTTATGGGTCATTCTTTCATTGTGATTGGTAGATCTGGGACCAATCAGTGACCAGCCAGTACTTATATTATAAAAACATAAAATCTTATTGGTTTAAACCAAAATCCATGTGATGTCCATTCCAGTGGATGCAGGGTCTGAAAAGGGTAAATGACTTTATCACATATAGCAATTTCTAACCAAATTATACCCAGTTAAATATTTTAAAGCTTAACATAACTAGAAAATTTAACATTCGTTATAAAAATTTCCATGACGTACATTACACTTTTAAAATTCCCCTCATATATCCAGGTTTTCAAGGACCATGGCATTCCTGCTTGTTAAATAAAAATATGTCAGCTTACATCTTGATTATTAGTTATTTTAAAGCTTGTTTTGTCTCATTTTAAATAACTTCTCGTGGGTGGGTCCCAGCCCCCTGGTTGAACTGCTGTTCTAAGTGGAGTGTATTAAAATAATAATAATAATAATACTGAATATATATTAACTTAAAAAGTCAGACCAGGACACCTCTGCATATTAGAAATCAATTTTGAATATTAATAAGCATAAAACTGATTAATAGGTTTTTAAAAATGATTATGAAAGCCATTTTAAAGGCCTTATAATACTACATGGAATTTGCCTCACTACTGGACCATTTAAATTAAAAACAGTAATGGGAAATGTGACAAAAATATTGAAATAATAACCAGTTCCCATAACTTACATATAACTTACATCCTATATGAACATACAGTACTAGAAATATACTGAATGTAATGTAATTGTCTTTTAGGTTCTCTGGTTGCAGTTTGAGTATTCAGAATTTAGTCTCGAAGACAAGAGCGTGGTATTGATCGACACACTATATTGTGTTGATGTTTCAGTGAGTAATTCAATACCATACTGCTACTGAAGCTTGTGTGGAATGAAGGAATTTAGAGGACAGACATTCAACAAATTAAGAATAACGTAAAGCACCCAAGAATTGAATACACCCGACGTTCAAGATAACCTCTCTGGCATCTTCAACACATAATAGCAGATAAATACACATACTATGAGTAAGAAATGAGAAGGCCATAACTCTGATATCCTACCCATCATACAGATTCATATCATACTCTTCTAGTTTCTAGTGTCCAGTGACAGGGAATATAATTCACCCAGCCTCAGACAAGTGTTACACTGCGCTGCCACCCCAAACAGACAGAGTTGCATTTGCAAGCATGACAGGAGAGGTTACATGTTGTCGAGTAAACCAGAAACACAGCTGGGTCAAAAAAGATAACAAGCATCATCTCTAACCACTTGTTATGTCTGCCCTGAAGGTATGAAGAAAAGCAAAATCCTTTTCCACCCTGACATGTCTTCACATTCAGCGGGTTCTTTTGAAAGCAAAAGCATCTCCACCCGTCTCCCATATCAGGTTTCTCTGTCAGTTCAGACCGAGGGAACGCATCCTATCATTAACTCACATTAAATCACTCGCACAATGTCCTAGAACCAGAGCCCTGCTTTAAAAATAGACACACACGCTTCACAAAGATTGCGCACTCTTGTTGGTGTCTTTACACTTGGTTGTAACTGATCACTGTCTAACGGCTTGATTTGAATGTCACAGAATGAGGAGAGGAGGAAGGCAGGAGGACAGGATCGTTTCGGACGTTGCCCTTTTCTGGATTCCACACCCACCTCCTCTTCACCAGTCAGCGACATGGTCTAAAACAGCGCGCCTTTTCACCCGTCACGCCGCATCGCAGCCGTGGACAGAGTGAAAATGGCATCCTGGGATTTGTGGCGACAGTGGAGACTAATGGTCGACAACATCTTGAGAGAGAGAGAGAGAGACAAGACACCCATAGACAACAAAACAATTCAGCCCACTCAAAAGGTTTTTGTCAACTAAATGTATTTAAATTATTTTAAACGATTTATACTTGATTATTTTCTCAAAATTCAAGCAAAAGCACAGCTTGAGGAACCCTGAAGCCTTATACACCACACAAATCTATGGTGTTACAATATCTGCCCAGTAAACAGAATAAATAGTATTGAACATGATACATACTTTACATACAATTATGTATATTTCTAATCTGTATATACACAAAACTTTCTCTTTATGCTCCTATATGAATTTAATACTTCGCTAAAGGCATGCACAAACAATCTCAACCCTCATAAACTGTAGGCACTGATCTGATGTAGTTATGAGTGAAAAATAATAATACAAAAAATTGTTTTCTATTCATATTTAGTTCTGCAATAGAAAACAATTAGGCATGAGGCAAAGACTAGGAATACTGCACCAACTCCTTAACCATTAGATATTGAGAAATATGTTATATCTCAGTTGTAAATTCTTAAAACCTTATAGAAGGACCCACTCTGTCATTTAAATCAAACTACTGATACGTTAAATAACATGAAAAATTAGTCTCGATCTAGCATATCAAAGTTAAATGTGTTAGCAAAAATAAATGAAAGAAAATCAACAAATTACAATTTATTATGTTGTCAGTCAGCCTTGTGAATTTAATATTTTCTCCTAACAAATCATGACATATTGTTTGTGCAGTGACTAGCTTGTGTGATCCAGTGCAGAATATGACAGGTTTAAACAGCTTTGAAATCAACAGCGGCATATTGTGCTGAGTTTCCCTTTCACAACAAAGGTTATAGACTCTTTTGGCACAATCTTCTCATATTATATATTCTATACATATTTTTACCCTAAATTACTCTTTGGCAATTTCTCCTGCAAAATGAAAACACACACAAAAAAATAAATGTCAAGCTCAAATATTACCTGTAAAATATAAATAACTTAAATTTCAGAATATTATTTTACATCAATAATAATGGCTCCAAATTTTAATTCAGATCATCTCGGGTAATGAACGAGTCAAAAGTTCAAGCTTTTAGTATATGGAATCCATTCTACTTTAAAATACAGGGATATAGGCATGCAGTAAGTGCTCGCTGTTGTCTGAGCTGATATTGCCTGTTGCATTCATCTGGATTGTGTCGAATTCCCAAGGTCGCACGGCTCTATAGCAGTTCTTCATAGAAAAGTAAATAAGCTTGAGAGTTCAGCACTCTGGACTCCGGTACAGTCTGTACGTTGGTGTCGCTAACATACACCCACTGGCCTTGTGGGGCTGAAATTGCCTCTCTGGAACCTAAAAAAAAAAAAGAAAAAATATGGAGATGTTGGTTTTCAGAGGAACACAAAGTGGCTGAGATGGGGTTGAACATCAAAAAAAAACATCCAGATTGCATTACTAGTCATCAATGTTAGCATTAAATTCTTTGTGATTTTTTTTTTTTTTTTTTTTTACAGTGAAACACAATCAAGTGAAAAATAGGGCTGTGAATTAAATTTAAAAACTGAATTGCAGTTTTTAAATCATACGGAAGAGAATTAGGGCCAAGCAATTATAAAAAAATAAAACCATATCGAGAATAAAGTTGTTAAATTTAGAGAAAATGTCGTTAAATTTCAAGAAAAAAGTCTAGATAAAATGTTGAGAATAAACTTGTTAAATTACGAGAAAAAACTTGTTAAATTTCAAGATAAAATGTTGAGAATAAAGTCATTAAATTATGAGAAAAA
>NC_090222.1:25115000-25257500 GCF_024489055.1 Chanodichthys erythropterus | reverse complement strand
CATTTTTAATAGAATTTCAGTCAAAACAGACTAGGGCCTTCATAAATCACAAGCAGACCCAGTTTCTATGCAAACTGTATGTAAAATCTTTTATGCTCACTAAAGCTGTATTTGTTTGATCAATAATACAGTAAAAACATATATATATATATATATATATTTTTTTTTTTGTATATTTTTAAAGTTATTTGGTTATTAAGAAACATTTTTAATAATTATCAATGTTGAAAACAGAGAATAGTGGTATGTGGTATGAGAATACATACCACTCCTCTTCATCTGTCTCTGCCTCCTCTCAGTGCAGTTCTCACAAAGCAGTTTGTTGTTGCCCATGAGCAGTTCAACAGAGGTGAA
Organism: Chanodichthys erythropterus; assembly: GCF_024489055.1. Lineage (NCBI taxonomy): Eukaryota > Metazoa > Chordata > Actinopteri > Cypriniformes > Xenocyprididae > Chanodichthys > Chanodichthys erythropterus. The sequence continues at coordinate 25,257,146 of NC_090222.1, read as the reverse complement.
CTGATGCAGACAGGACTGTACCGAGCACTCTTTAGAGCTGGGGGTGTAGCTGTGACAGAGGGCTTGGAAGGCTCCTTGGTGGTGCTGACGGTCTCTCTCCCGGATTTCGGTTGGTTCCTCTGGGCTGTGGCTGACCGGTAGAGTGTCGGCGGAAGTGTGCACCAGGCCCAGCTTGGACACAGCGCTGACGAGCTGCTCCACAGCACCGCCCTGCTGAGGTCTAATGGAGGCGAAGGGAGTGGGGCTTGGGCTCAGGTTAGGTTTTAGACTTTGATTGTGTGCTGTTGTGGTTGCAGTCGTTAAGACTTTATCTGATGTGCTACTATGACTGGACACAGATGGGATTCGAGGAGACCATTCGCTCTCAGAGGCCTCGCTGTCTGCATCATTACTGCTGTCCTGCAGGTTGGAGTCTTTCTCACTGCAGTCTGACTGGCTGCCCATTGTATCCGGCCGGTTACTTGCCAGGCCACGGCCAGCCACACAGAGCTCCTCCTCTTGTCGGTTAGAAACCGAGTCTGCGCCTCTCTCATCGTGAGAAGTGGACGAAAGGCGACCCTGTAGCTTCTAATCACAGACACACACACAAAGTCATATTAAAGGTGCCCTAGATTCAAAAATTGAATTTACCTCAGCATAGTTGAATAACAAGAGTTCAGTACATGGAAAAGACATATAGTGAGTCTCAAACTCCATTGTTTCCTCCTTCTTATATAAATCTCATTTGTTTAAAAGACCTCGGAAGAACAGGCGAATCTCAACATAACACCGACTGTTACGTAACAGTCGGGGTGTACGCCCCCAATATTTGCATATGCCAGCCCATGTTCCCAACATTATAAAAGGCATTAGACAAGGGCAGCCAGTATTAACGTCTGGATCTGCACAGCTGAACCATCAGACTAGGTAAGCAAGCAAGGACAACAGCGAAAAATGGCAGATGGAGCAATAATAACTGACATGATTCATGATATCATGATATTTTTAGTGATATTTGTAAATTGTCTTTCTAAATGTTTCGTTAGCATGTTGCTAATGTACTGTTAAATGTGGTTAAAGTTACCATCGTTTCTTACTGTATTCACGGAGACAAGAGAGCTGTCGCTATTTTCATTTTTAAACACTTGCAGTCTGTATAATTCATAAACACAACTTCATTCTTTATAAATCTCTCCAACAGTGTAGCATTAGCCGTTAGCCACGGAGCACAGCCTCAAATTCATTCAGAATCAATGTAAACATCAAAATAAACACTGTACTTGCGCGATTAGACATGCTGCATGGTGAACACTTTGTAAAGATCCATTTTGAGGGTTATATTAGCTGTTTGAACCTTTTTTTATGTTCTTTAAGGCAAGCGCGAGCTCTTGGGGCGTGGAACACGAGATTTAAAGGGCCACACACCCTGAATCGGCTCATTTTTAATTATGCTCCAAAATAGGCAGTTAAAAAAATGAATTAAAAAATTCTAGGGCACCTTTAAAAACAAGGAAGCTAGGAAGCACTTAAACTACCATTTAAAAGTTTGAGGTCGGTAAGATTTTTTGAAAGATAAATATGTTTATTGAGCAAGGATGCATTAAATTGATCAAAAGTGACAGTAAAGATTTCTATTTTAAATAAATGCTGTTCTTTTGAACTTTCTGTTCATCAAAGAACCCTGAATGTATCACAGTTTTCACAAAAATATTAAACACTACAACTGTTTTTAACATTGATAATAATATGAGATGTTTCTTGAGCACCAAATCAGAATATTAGAATGATTTCTGAAGGATCATGTGACACTGACGACTGCTGAAAATTCAGCTTTGCCATTACAGGAACAAATTACATTTTAAAATACATTCATAAAGGGACAAGTTACTTTAAATTGCAATAATATTTTACAATATTACTATTTTTATTGTATTTGTAATTGAATTCATACAGCCTTGGTGAGCGTAAGAGACTACTTTCAAAAACATAATCTTACAGACTACAAACTTTTGAATGATAGTGTATAAGAACTACATAATGCTTCTCTTATAATAATGGCTCCACCTACCTGTCCACTCAACCTCCTGCTGTTTCGATTGGCTTGTGCGTGGGCAGCTGATGAGTCATCATGAGAGACCAGACCGTCTTGCTCCCGCCCACTTTTCCCAAGTCTACCAGGGTTTGTGGGTTTAGAGATCTGGGCAAAAGAAAGCTCAGGACATTCAACGTAGGGACAGACTATTAAATGGAAGTACAATAAAGTACAATTTTGGAATGATAAAGTAAGGCTGCTCTCACCCTTTCCTCTATGATGGGAAGGGAAATGTCAATGAAGGCTTCCTTTACTGTGGAAATCTAAGAATGAAGATATAAACATGTTACATTGTGGTATTCAGAGAGACTCTAAAATGTATCCCATACAATTTGTCTTTAGGCAGTCACTTAATTACTGTATTATTGAAATAAATACTATATTAATAAATATTATATATTATATACATATTATAAAATATGTATTATAATAAAATTAAATATTACAAAATATTATAACATAAATTACTTTGATTTATTTTTTAAATCGCGAACATTTATATAATCTTTGAATCTGGACATTGTACAAATGAGAAATGCTCACATGTTCACACTCTTCACACATTATGGTGCTGGTTAGCTCTCCGACAAAAATCCGATCTACAAAATTCATTTTCACTCCTTCCTTTCCATAAGCTGTAGAACATGAAAACAAGAAAAAATTATATAATACAACTCAAATATGTATATTAAGCAGAACACAAATAATAGATCCTTTTTAAAATGATAATTTAATGTAAATAGTGGCATTATTTCTATTGCCACTAGATGGCAATATTGTTCTGAGCGATGTGAAATGCAGGTGACAAAAGCAGAGATGGAGCACCCTTCACTTGTCGTTTCGTCTCCTCATCAGCTGTCTTCTCCGTGGGGTTGTTAAAGGCTTTGAGGATGCCTGCTTTAATGCGCTGTCAATGTAAACACAATGTGATGCCACTTTGTTAGATAATGAAGCTCAAACAGTTGCTGTCACAAAAACCTCCTTTTATCATGGTCAAAATAATAGAGGCACAGTAAAGAAGTTTGCATCTTTTAATAATGAACAGTTGACATTTCAATTAAATAATATTAAAAGGAAAACAAAAATGTCAACATTTTAGTTGTGTGAAAAATTTCCTGCATCTGTCATCTATAAACAATCAAATATGACATAGCCGTTCCCCCCTCAGACTTTAAACTGTTCACCCTTGGAAGTGTTCTTTTTTTTCCCTCAGGTTTTTGTTGCTGTAAATTAACTAAAGCAAACGCAAGGTCATGAACATGCACACATGGTGAAAAGTAAATGTGTGCTTCACATATTTTACACGGCACATGCATTGTATATCCCATGTACGTGTGGGCATAAAGACATGTGAAGGCCAGTGTCCCTGTGCTCTTAATGAGAGGTGACATGGTCAGTGACTGTGTTGGTGAGAGAGCTGTTAGAAGACACAGTCACAGTAAAGCACCAATCAATAGATAATTGGCCGTGGTGGCGATGTCTGTGGGGCTCGACCAGTCTCCCCCATTGTCCCGTCCCCACGCTCAGGGCGGCCTATTTAGGTCAAAAGCCTGGTTAATCCCTCTCCTTCAGCCAGTCAACCCCCAAACCCCCCATCTGTGTCGGACCCCGCTACAACACACACTAATTAATCACACAAACACACACGTACCCTAAAATAACTAGGCCACCACACTCTCTTGAGAAGTTGAGCTCACTTAAGCGCCCCTTTCTTAGCATTTTTATTCAACAGCTAATTGGTGATAATTCATTGATGTTAATTAGCATATTGTGAGCAGCAATCCTATTGGCTAATCAACATAAATATTGTGGTGTCCATGTTTAGTGACTGGCTTGAGGGGTCTCAGCTCTGTTACACCGTAGCTAAGAGATTAATTGAAGCATTCTGAAGCATGCTTCTATAAAACAATCGATCAAATTTGCAACTATTTTTGAAGTTGACAATCTTTTTTTTGTACAAAAACTTGCATGTATATTTCACTTTTACATCTTTAGATCTGTAAAACAGTACATAACTATAAATACAGTACAGTTTTTTGTTTTGAAAGAAGTCTCGTAATCTCAGTATAATATAATATATATATATATATATGTTATTTCATATCATAATATTGAAGGCTATGAAAACAAAATATAGTGAATGTAACCATGTAGGCAATTCTATATATTATGTGCAAAAAAAAAAAAGAATTATAAAGACATTACATTCAAACATTGTAACAACATTAAAAATCTAAAACAAAATATAATGCTGTTTAAATCACTAAATCAAAAATGAAAATAAAAAACAAAAGGACAGACTTAATGTTAACTGGTAAGAGGAGCACACACATTCACTCATCTGAGATTAAAAATTTTATTAGCCTACATTTGATTACCACTCGTTTACATAAGGCCACGCCTGACAGCAAAATGGAAATATTTGCATGACTTTGCTTCTAACATTTACAAATAGAGAAGATACCTGTGAAATGTAAGATATGCACTGAGGAAAACACCACATCTCAAATGTGCACAAGTATCTGTCAGAGCATCTGACGTGTCAGGCCACATTAAACTATATGTGTTAACTATATCTTACGAGTTATTTTGAAATCCTGAAAATAAAGCATGCCTCATGTTTAGGACAAATTAGATTTTGCACTTTCCGTGCAGCATCTCATTCTATGTCCTCTGCTATTTTTCAAATGCGCTTGTGATATCAATATAAACAGTATTGTCTTATCCTACTGTATATCGTTTATATAACAATATATCGTACAAACTCGATATACCGCCCATCCCTGATGAGGAACATTTAAATTAGATTGTTTCCTGTATTCTCCCCCTCTGCAGCCCCAGAGTGTGGAGGGAGGGAGGTGGGGACGGACCTCCATCACAAAGCCTCAACAAGCAGCTGACTGTTTCCCAGGATGCACAATGAGGCCAGTCGCGCCACTTGCAAGGTTCCTAAGTGGCACAACTGTCCACATTCACAAGTCTGAATGGGCCTGGCTGGCCCTGGGGCTCATCGCCCAATGCTGCACCCGCTTTCTTAGGGCAGTTAGGGCCACTGGTGGGGTTGTGTGGGTCTTGGCCCCTGGCACGTCCACATTAAGAAACCCACAAGCTGTATCGGTCTACAAGAAGCACCCTATCAAACCACTATGCGTCTGCTCGTGAGAGGTCAATGTCCTAATGTCGGTATGCAAAAGCAGCCCTTTGCAGTGACTGGTATAGTTTATATATGCACTGAGGAGGACTGAGGGTGTAATGCTGAGAACAAGACCCCCTATAGACCTGCTATTAACATCCGTTTTTGGGCGCTCCAGTTGAAGCAGGATGACACTAAACAGATAAACAGGTTCTAGAACTTGACCACAATACACTTGTAGTATAAACATTCAATCTTTAAACAAAAGCTAGGGTTCCCCTTCTCACCTGCTTTTATATTTAGACCAGCCAAAAACCAACTTAAAAAAAACAAAAAAACAAAATTGAGCATGAATTTTTAAAAAATATAATTAATACTTAATAATAATAATAATAATATTTATTTGAATACATTTTTAATTAATCAATCTGGATATGCAGCAAGTAGGGTTAGGATTTTAATATTCCCCTCAAAATGAAATCACAATCAGATGACAGAATAAGATGCAAGTTAAACATTTCTGCCAGGTCTAAATGGTCTGACTTGTCTATTTTTGATTGGATCACATTAGACTGATCATCATACCATCTGTAAGAAAAACTAAAATCACACACACTCACCTTGGTCTCCTCCACTCTCATGGAGTCCAGGAGGTAGTGTAGCAATTCCTGACTGTCCTGTTGCTGGTAACCCTTAAAGCGAGGGGCCCTGTACACACACACAGAGGCACAGAATGAGAATTCCTGTCACACAAACACATTCGCACAAGTGTAAATATATCCAAAGGGACAAAAGGAGCCAAAGCCACGCAAACACCAATTAGCCACACACAAAAAGCAATCAGCAGCATATAGATGAGTAAAGACGAGAGAAGAATGGACATAATCTTCTCTCAAGGCCTTTTCTCTGATGCTGCATAAGGTGTCTCTCTCTCTCTCTCGGCAGGTTTCAGTATCTTAAAGGCAGCTGTTATTTTTCCCTGACAACTTTTCATCATTCAATCATTCAACCAGCTGAGGTCGGTCACACACATGCAGCCACACATACACTTTCATACACAACCAGATATATAAAAGTATTCTGAGCTTTAACCAGTTCTCTGATTCTAATGAATTACAAACCCAAGATTGGAATTTATTTCTCTGAGTTCTTTTTTTTTTTTTTTTACTTCAAAGAACTGCAAATTAAATTAAAAGATCTGTAAGTATTCAATTAAAGTTTTAATATGTGAAAAACCACAACAAAGTCATTTTTGGCATGAGTATGTATCATCTTTGCTCACTGTTGTTGATGTGTAATTTTGTTCGATTCTTCAAGGCTGGTGTGTGTATTAAGCGTACTTTTGTAACTCATATTTCAAATGGTCAAAAAATACTCACTGAAACTGAACTGAGAACAGCTAAGTGTTATAGTGAGATTTTATTTTATATTATATATTATATATAATAAGTGACTGCAATAAAATGCAACAAAATTAATAAATATTGCATGCATAAAAAAAATTGTAAATGCATGTGTAAATGTTGATCAATATGATACTAACGTTTATTACCACTTTACCATTTTTAAAATGAGATCAACTTAAAACAAGCTCTTTCAAGAAAAAACATCCTCATATAACAGTATTTACAGTTCAGCCAAGATTGTCTGACTATTTTCTAAAACCGACAACAGCAATTTATGGCATTTATGAATAAAAAATGTGTGGTGGCCTAAATTTTGGTGCATCTCTAAACACGTCATATTTTGGTGTCCTTCAAACACATGCCACATGTTCAAAATAACTGAAATTACAGAACAGAACCAGACAAGACCACCCTAAATATGGCAGACTGGAGGACAATGGCAATATGGAGATATATCCGTCCTTCCTCCCAGCTAACCCCATGGTAAATCTAACGGAAAAACGTGTTGGGCGTTTAGAAAATAGATCATTAGACTCTCTGCTGGGGAGCCCAGGCCAGATGTGGGCCAGCTGTTGAGGACATATGGGCAGCTGGAGCCGGCCCTGCATCAACCTGTTGAGCAGTGAGGCTGGATAGCTGGTCAAGATGATGGGAAGGCCATTTGGTCTGGTGATGAACCCAAGGGTAAAGGGGCAAGTCAAGGTGTTGGATTGGGTTGAGACGCCTGAGGTAGTACAGATGCTCAATGATTTTGCCATTACCTGCTAAGCTTGCAAGCACTGTGTGTGTGCGCGTGTGTATGCTGTGTGAGGGCAGGCTGGGTGAATGAATGCATGGGCAGGACGGATGGTCAGGCAGTCTGGAACGCCTCTACCATGGGCTGATGAGGTCTGACGTTCTGCCCGGCTCTGTGTGACTGAAGTGTGTTTAAGAACGTCCAGCCACCTGCTTCTAACACAGGTCATGAGCAGGGGGTCTGGAGACTCAGCCTCCCTCCCCTTCCTCTGTTTCTCACTGTTTATTTTCTCTCAGCACCACCATTCTAATATATTAATTTAATAAATTTGCTTTAAAAAAAAATGTACACTTCAGTTCAAAAGTTTGGGGTTAGTAAATTAAGTAAATTAATAATTTTATTCAGCAAGGGTACATTAAATTGATTGAAAGTGACAGTTAAGACTTTCACATTGTTACAAAAAATTTAATTATTTCAAATAAATGTTGCTCTTTGGAATTTTCTATCCATCAAAGAATCCGGAAAAAAATGCATACAAAATACGTTTTCCACAAAAGTATTAAGCAGCACAACAGTTTTCACCATTGATAATGATAATAAAAAATATTTCTTGAGCACTAAATCAGCATATTAGAGTGATTTCTGAAGAATCATGTGACAATAAAGCCCAATTTATATTTTATATAAATATTTATAAAACAATTTATTTTTTCCAAATTTATGACATTGACATTTTTTTTTTATGTTTAAGTGTCTAAAAACAAATATTTCAAAACAATTTCAAAATGTCTCTACATATCTGAATCTGCCATACAGTAGGCATAAGCTGCAGAAAGGCAGGAACAGAGTGAATGTGTTTTGGAGGGAAGCTGACGGGTGAGATGGGCTCCAGTAGGAGAGGTGGGAGAGAGACTGAGAATGTTCTGGAAGCTCATTCCACTGGAAAGAGAAGACTGAAGGAGCCTGTAGCGGTGCGCCCAATATGGCCTTGTCACAGACGGACAGCTGTAACCACTAACACAATTAACAGCGGATGAGTTAGTACCAGACGCCAGGCAGCCCCAGCACAATGCTGCAATGCACACATGCACACACAAGCAAGCATACTACATCAGTCGAACATAAAACACTCCCATACATGCATCTTACACCAAGCACAAAACACACACAACAAACAGTTCTATGAAACTGAATTGTTCTGATTTTGGCCACTAAATAATTCATCTGTCCCTTGAAATGTCAGCAGAATTACTACCCACAAGAAAAAAACCCAAAACAAAACAATGGATAAAAACATTTAATAGATATATTATTTTATTCTCCCAATCATTTGTTTTATTACATGGCTCTCCTGAATAATTGATTCTAATCAATCAATCAATCAATCAATCAATCTAATCAATCGAATTGTGTATTTATTTATTTAAAAAAAACGAAAAAAAAAAACCCTATGAGCACTTTACTGACATAACTGTGACTTCACTCAGCACTTACATACTGTTGTTCTCATGTTGATTTAATTGATTCTACTACTCTCATTTGTAAGTCGCTTTGGATAAAAGCGTCTGCTAAATGACTAAATGTAAATGTAAAATGTAATTGGCCAACTGCGACATTTTTTGATCACTAAACTGTATAATTGACTGTTGGCCTAGGCAAGTGACTTCCAAATAGCACTGTTAGTATGCTACGATAAATAAAGTCATTTCAATTTATTCAATTATTTCTTTAATTCAATTTATTTAATTGGTTCTCTATCTATCTTTTTGATGTCCCACAATGTCCCAAACAATATTTAAAGCCCTCCTCATGAAGGCTACTGCATGTTTCCTCCGGTTCATCTGCTGTAAAGATAAAGTTTTGTTATCATAAAAATAAATAAATAAATAAATCTCAGAGACTAGGATTGTCCATGGATTAAAATACTTAGAATAGTATTTATTATTATGTATAATACATTTATAATTATTATTTATATTTAATTAGTATTAAAATAACTTTCAGAGTTCCAGTTAACAGCTGAATGTTCACTTTTATTTTTTATGAAATTACATGACTCTTCCAGATATTTGTAATTTACTGAATAGGCAGCCTTAAAAAAAAAATCTACAAAAACTAGAAAAATTGGTAACACTTTACAATAAGGTTCATTAGTTAAACACTAGTTAATGTATTAACTAACATTAACTAACCACGAGCAATACATTTGTTACTGTATTTACTAATCTTTGTTAATGTTAGTTAATGAAAATACAGTTGTTCGTTGTTTGTTCATGTTAGTTCACAGTGCATTAACTAATATTAACAAGAATGTATTAGTAAATGTTGAAATTAACATTAACAAAAATTAATAAATGCTGTATAAGTGCAGTTTATTATTAGTTCATGTTAACAAATGTAGTTAACTAATGTTAACTAATGAACCTTATTGTAAAGTGCTACCGAAAAGTTTATATTCTTTATAAAAATGTGTATGTAGTTTTTAGATATTATTTATGTACATGACATCTAGAAATCACACTTTTAAAATTAGGCTACTTCATTTATTAAGGTTTTCCAAGAACACTGGAACCCTAGTTCTTCAAAGAAAAAGAAAAAAACACAGTTGTTAAGGGTATGAACTGGATTTTTTTTGTTGTTTTAGCTTATTTTAATGCTTGTTTTATCTTATTTTAAATCTTTTTAAGACATCTTGAGGCCCACTTTGACTTTTACAGAGGCTCCCCAATCGGCCTGCTTTTTTAGAAGCAATGAATTATTTGGTAAGCAGACAATAAACTGGACACTAATCTCATCTAGATTACCACCCCTACATCGATCATCAACAAAACTGTCTAACTACATTACATTACATATTACGTCTACATTATCCCTCACATATAGACAAGAACTAAATGTAAAGAACATGAATGCTGTCGCAGATGATCTAACAAACAACAGGGAATAAATGAATACATTTCTGATGTCCTTGCTCTTTTAAAATAAAGAACAAAACTAACACTAATCAGCCTTTTGAGAAAGCATAACCTGTAACCGACTTAGTTTTGTACCCCATAAAATTGGCAACAATGGAGAGAATTTAGGAGATATGAAGATCAAAATCGCAGCCAGTGTGACTAAAGTCTATTATTCTAACTCTCATCTCTCACAACCAGAACATCCTTGAAAGTGCTGCATTTCAAACCGGTGCATGTATGCTTGAATCTCTGTACTAAGAGACATTAAATAAGTACCATTCCACCTCAATGTGAAATATGCAAAGGGTTTGAGAGCTGATTATAATACAAATTCAAATGTAGTTACAGAAAGCACAAGATGAGGACACTTTACAAGCTGGGACCCTCAGTAGCACCAGGAGCAGTGTGTGTTGAGCAGGGAAGGCTGCTCAATGCTCTTTGGACTGCTGCTGGCGCTGGTGCTGCTTAGATCTGTCCAGCTGGCAGCGTGACCTGGCCCTCGACCAACCATGCCAACAACACTCAACTGTGTAACACACACAAACACACACACTACTTGTTCTTCACCCATTTAATGGTTGGTGTTCATCCCACCTTCAAAAATACTGTCCTTTAAAGCACAATGTCTCAAAAGATGCCATTCTGCCACATTGACCAAAATAGCAAATGTACAAGATGGTGTTCAAGATGGCGCAGTAGTTCAAGTACCCCATCAGACCAGCAGCTGTGACCCGCAGTTTGCCAGTCAACAAATGCATTAAACAAACAGGATCTTTCCCGTCAAGGACATGTTGGATCACACAAGCACACACACACATAAACCGTGCAGTACAGAAGACCTTCACTTGACCCTACGAGCTGCTGCTCTGTAGTGCTGAAAGTGTGTGCATGTGGGTCTGCCGTGCAGAGAAGGAATTAGATTAAATGTGTATGCGAGGCAGAGAGAATCACTGTTTTAAAGGGTTAGTTCACCCAAAAATGAAAATTCTGTCATTAATTACTCACCCGCAAGACCTTCGTTCATCTTCGGATCAAAAATTAAGAGATTTTTTAAAATATCCATTGCTATTGCCAGCAAGATAATTAACACTTTCAGATGCCCAGAAAGCTACTAAAGACATATTCACAACAGTTCATGTGACTACAGTGGTTCAACCTTAATGTTATGAAGTGATGAGAATACTTTTTGTGCGCCAAATAAAATTAAATAACGACTTTACTCAACAATATCTAGTGATGACCGATTCCAAAACACTGCTTCATGAAGCTTCAAAGCTTTACGAATCCTTTGTTTCGAATCGGTGATTCAGAGCGTGCGTGTCGTTGTATCTCGTATCCTCATTGCTTCATAACATTAAGGTTGAATCACTGTAGTCACATGAACTGTTTTAAATATGTCTTTAGTAGCTTTCTGGGCATCTGAAAGTGTTATTGATCTTGCTGGCAATGTAGGCCTCACTGAGCCATTGGATTTTATCAAAAATATCTTAATTTGTTTTCCAAAGATGAATGAAGGTCTTGCGGGTGTGGAACGACATGAGGGTGAGTAATTAATGACAGAATTTACATTTTGGGGTGAACTAACCCTTTAATGCTTTAAAGTTAAACGCCAGACTTGTGTGTAAACTTCTGTGACTAGAGAGGGTGACAACTGTGTTTGACTTGCATGATAGGCCAGTTAATTGGTCTATATTTGATCTTTTAAAAATATATCACATCTGATTTTTGATCAAATAAACAGCTTTGGCAAGCATAAGAAACTTATTTTACAGTAGTAAGAAACTTTTACTACAGTCCCTAAACTTTTAAATAGTAGTGTATGTGGAAAAAGTAAGTACATCCCATAAAAGTTTTGTACTTTTTCAACATATTTTGGGCATGTTGAGTTCTTCCTGAAGCATCTTGTGTTCAGCTATTGAGATGGCCCAGCCAGAACAGACTGTTCTGAAACCTCCTCTATTTCATTTATTTTACTTTAAGCGAAGAGAACATTTCAATAGCTTGGAAAAGATTAATATATTTCAACAATTGTCCTTCTGAGGAGCTTTTCTATGAACATTACAAAATGTACAGTCCAAGTAGAGCTTGTAAATTATATTGCTTTTAATATTTTAACATTAGCAAAATGCCTATATAATATATAATGTCATATGTCGAAGAAAAAAAGTATATTTTTTCATGGGGTATACTTATTTTTTATAGCATTGTACGTTTTATGCATTCGTAACGGCTGATGTGATGTGTATATGCTCAAATGAATTGGTGCGCTTAAGGCTGAGATGATGCCAGGTGAGCAGGACACACATGTACACATATGCAAACCCACAGGTCTGATAAAGGCACAGTACCTGAGTTAATATCACAGAAGCACCAGAGAGACACCCAACTGCCTGGCAGGCTCCTGTCTGAGCCACCCAACCATTCAGCACGTTCAAACAACGTTTAAACAACAGCCAGTGAACCGTTCAGCCTGTACACGGCATGAAAAATCAACCCCCGAGAGCAGGGATCCAACCAGCCATTTAAGTTCAAAACAGGCTTGAAACCGCTTGGCATACAGTGACGATCAATTAGCCACATTTAGATACACCATCACACACAGCTTTTTCAGACTTTCATAGACAGTATATATTTACAAATGGCGACAGTGTAGACATACTTCTGACAGAGCTGGTTGAAAAGGATCTTGGGGGAGACAGGCCCTTTCCCAGGCTCCTTCATGCTTTGGAGAAACATAAACATGGCAGAGGTGAGGGGTTCTGGGCTGGGCAACGTCACAGTTAGTGGCCCCTACAAGAAAGCATAATACTCATATCACATCTACCATTCAAACGGTGAGTTTTATTGCATATTTAAAAGATTTAGAGATTAAGAGAGAAACTGTTCTAGTTCAGTCCAGTTTAGTTGGAACATACCAAGTTAGCCTCAGCAGAGGGAGAGATCTTCATCTTATGGCCTTTTTCCTTGACGTCTTGAATCAAGTCATTCAGCATGTGAGTCTGGGAGAGATTCTAAAACAAAACAAACAATGGAAAAAAGGAAAATTATCACACACTCCTATTTTAGAATTTCTCTGTGTTTTCAATTTTCCCCAAAGATGTGTTTCAGAAAACAAGATCACATGGAGGTTTCCAACTCGGCTGCAATGACCAAACAATAATATCAGGGCTGCAATGCTGAATATTTTGATAAATCAATATGATTTTAAGCTATTAACCAATACCATTTTTTAAACAAATTAATAGCAGGCATGCATTAAATTGATCAAAAGTCACTAAAGACTTTCACATTGTTACAAGATTTCTATTTCAAATAAATTACTTTATATTCATCGAAGAGTCCTTTAAAAATATATATATATATATATATATATATATATATATATATATATATATATATATATATATATATATATATATATATATATATATATATATATATATATATATATATATACACAGTGAAGTTTCTGCTTTTAGCCACAGTGAAGTTTCTAATGTGAACTGTTTGACAAGAAAAAATCTGAAGTGTCATTCAATATACTGACTCCTTGTCCCTCTGAAACGAGCAAGCATAAATTGTTTGCTCAAGGCCACAAGGGTGAAGGGGCCGTGTTTACAACTCTTCCAGATAATGCATTTGAATTGATTTTTGTTTACAGCCAAGATTAGAAACCAACTGGCTTAAACCATGCAAAACACACAGAACTGACACAAACAAAAGTTAAAAGTGAGTAATGCGAGTTCTCGGACATGACTTTACCTGCATCACAGCATTGAAGAAGCAGGTGTTACCCAGGTTGTTGATACCCTTGACCGGAATAAGTGTGCTATTCACTGGACTCTTCCCTCTCTGAGTGTCCACATACTCAGTGGGTTCCTCTCTGAGCTTGATAATTTTTGAGGTTGTTCCTAAAAGACGAGAGAAATTACAAGTTGACAGATCTCTAGTTAACACACTAATTAGTAAAGTAGGTTTTCTACATTCAAAAATGTTCTGCCGCACGTAAAAAAGGCAGAAAACTCGACTTAATCCTTAAGTCAATTTATTTGAGAGAAATTTTCGGTTATGTGAAGATCTAGGTTACATTTCTCAAAAGAACCATTGGCATCAATAGTCTCTAGATCAACTTAGCTCACAATGCTTTTGTGAAACGCAGCCCTGGACTGGGCCATGTCCCAGTGAGCGCTTGATTTTCTGTAGCAGAAATGGGTTAACATTCTGGGTAGCAGCTGGGAGAGGCTGCAGATGACAGCTGGATAAAACTACGCTGGTTAGGGAGCAGGGAACAAGCCCAGCTGCTCCCCGCTACTGCCACAACTCTGCGGGAGCTTCTTGGCCCAGGCGGCTAAACACAAGGCCCGCAGAGAGAGAAAGAGGGAGTTTTTCTACACAAAAACAGCTAAACTCCAGAGAAATGACGGGTGCACTGCCCTAAACACTCAGGAGACATGAAAGCAACCTGCATGATAATTCAGAGCGAGCAGTCGGTCCCGTAAATAGCTCTCAGTCCTTCAGAAGAGAGGCTGATGGTGCAACAATAAGGATACATACAATGAGGCAATTTATTTGAACAATTATTTCTAAAATGGCTACTTCTTTGTACTAACATTTATTCTACTATGACAAAAAAAAAAAAAAAAAAATTCTAAAAAGTTATAGTGGAAATAATAGTGTGTTCTAAGGCCTATTATATTTAAAAGACACTGACTATTATACACAATTCAGTTACAAGAAGGTCATAAAAATTATTAAATTACAGAGCATTAATTATTTACTTTGTTCTGAATTGTGTACAATCTTTCATCATCTAATAAATATATAGTTTGTATTATATAAAGTGTATTTAAAAACTAAAAAAAAAAAAAAAATTATATCACAATGTTATTTAAAAGAAGTCTCAGTTTTGTGAATCTGGTAAGTAAATAGTGGATATCCTTAATGACCTGCAAAATATATAGTAAAAAAGCCATGAAACAATGAACTTTCAGAATACAATATTATGTTTGGGCAGAGTAAGGAAAATAAAAGTACTTAAATTCAAAATATAATATTATGTATGAAAATCTGTCAACTACATCCATTTAACTTTTTATTTGCTAGCTTAAAGCTAGATCATTGGTAGCAAGGACAGAAATCTCCAAGATGGACCTTTGTAAAATAGGGTTGATTCATATTTGACTCCCATTTTTCATTTATGTAGATTATGAAGTACAACCCTTAAATTAGCCTTTATGAGACAACATTATCTTTTACATGCATTGACCAATTATATGTTCCACTGGATAAAACCAGTTGCTCAGTGGATTGTAGAGTGGACTACACATACACAACAGAAATTTTCTGGCAATGTTTGCATCAAAGATACAACTAAATTGCATTTGGGAAAAAATGCTGTTTATTTTGGTTTTGTTCCCCACTCTTTTAAGAGTTTTGATTTGGTGGATTAATTGTCAATATAGGGTGTTGGCCTTTTGCAACAAGACAACGGACAAGCCATAACAAAAAACTGAATCCATGAACAGCCCCGGACCCATCTTTTTTATTTTTATCCTCACTGGCACCATTTGTAAAGGAGAACACAAGTGTTCTGTCAAATTAAGCATTAATGAACAACAGCAAGCACCCAAGGCACTGAGAATGAAAGAGAAAATCAGCATGGTGCTGCTTGCCACTACTACATATTAATATTTACAATCTTTTGCACTGTTATTTATGCAAAAGCAGGGCCAATTAAGGAAAATAAAAGTACTTATATTCAAAATTAGTTATACATTTATCAAATTAAAATATATTTAATATTAATGCCAAAATGGGTATCAGGATTTCAAACAGACTGAAAATTCAGACAAATTTAAATATCACTCAGTAAGTTCCAGCTAGTTTGGGACCAAATGTTGTTTTGTAGTTATTAATAAAATAATATTTGCCATAAATTATTTTCTTTCTTTGTTCTAATGCTGTAAAAAATGTAATGAGACACAAGTGCATCATATTCATGTAATGTGCCCGAAATAACTTCAAAATGACCTGAAGTAATTCATATCATATAGATGAGTGCAGGTTTTGTACATATCTACAGCTTGTTCTTCCCTCAAGTGGAATAATATGCCTTACTCTTGTGTCCCAATTGGTTTATTCTTGCATGAATGATTTCTGTTAAGAAAAGTGGATAAAATTAGCAGTTTATGTTTACATCCCTTAGTGTGCATCAATTTCCCCAACCTCTTCAGTACTAACACCTTTTAGGAAAAATTCAGAAAGAGGACAACACTCACTGACACGCTGTGAACAACAGGGAATATGTTGTGTTGGAGGTCATCTTTTGGACAAACTACACAAAACCAAAGCACTTATAAATGTTACTTTGCATTCTCGTATCCCCATGAGATTCGACACTATTACAAGAAAAGACACTTTTTATGTACAATTACTGACATGTCGGGCTGTTGAAAGGCTGTGCAGATGGTGCCGAGGTTAACTCAAGACTTGTCTTTGACGAATCTCTGCTTGGACAATACCAGGGGTCTTCATACAGCTAAAACATAGATGACTTTAAAAACTCAAAGGCTGCAGTATATGCTATTAACCCTTCAAATTCGGCCAAGCATATGATGGGGTGGAAAAGGTAATTTCTGACAACAGAAGGGCAACTATATCTCTTGCGTTATGTTTCAGGTTCAGCTAACATTGCTGCGTCATCTTGTTTAGTCCCCTGTCCTGAATCCATATTGTCACACTGCCACATCTGAGGGAAAGCCCAAGGACAAACCATGTTCTCCAATTCAGGAAGTAAATTGGTTTTCCTTTGTGCAAAAATGCTCTCCAGAGCTGCCCCAAATGTTATGCAGATCCACACACACTTATTGTACAAACTGGCCCAGTATTAAGCTCCGTTCAGGAAAAATCCATTAAAATCTGAAGTGGGCAGCTTCTGTGCCCCCATGATTTTCTCACAGGGGTTAATCAGGCATCAAAACAATAGACTGGAGTGCTGCTATTCCTAAGTGGGGCCAAAAGCATCTGGAGCGCTACATGAAAACATCTGGAAGTTTTTCTGTGTCCATACAGCCATTC
This sequence comes from Chanodichthys erythropterus, assembly GCF_024489055.1. Lineage (NCBI taxonomy): Eukaryota > Metazoa > Chordata > Actinopteri > Cypriniformes > Xenocyprididae > Chanodichthys > Chanodichthys erythropterus. The sequence continues at coordinate 25,239,766 of NC_090222.1, read as the reverse complement.
GTGAGGGAGCCCATATGTCCATGAACACTGTGGTGCAAACAAGTGTAGACAATGGGGATACACAGCTCATACAATGAGCAAACAGGAGAACGAGTGAGCGTAATGGGAAAAAAAAAAAAAAGGTACGTTTTGCATTTTGTCAATCCCATTTTTTTTAATGGATCAGGAGAATAAAAAGTGCAATGTGGGAATGTCTATGGAGTTACATCACATCTGGGCCCACTGATCAAGGTAAACAATGTTCAGAGAGCCATCTGCTAGCATGGCAGCGAAGGAGATACATAGAGGGGACTTGGGGGGGGGGGAGGACAGTGCCCTGAACAAGCATATGGAAAAACAGATTTTTCCTCTCCCTGCAGCAGTTAGCGAAGGCAAATGTCAGCATGCACCATGGCCACGCTTGACTGTCCTGCACTCGGCACCACCACCTGGTTCTCCTTGCTCAGCCACCGAATATGGGCAGGAGTGACACTGTGGAGCATGTCCCCGGGGCAGCCTAAACGATCAGCAATCCACTCCACTCCTCCCCACCCAGCTCTCTCCAAAACACACAAGCGCCAAAGTGAACTGGATGTGATTTCCTGATAACTGTTAAAAGAAGATCTTCCCTAAGAGCTTTGAGGCAAAACAAGAACTGTGAAACCCTTTAATTACTCACCCTCATGTCATTCTAAATATGCATGACTTTCTTTCTTCTGTGAAACACAAAAAAGGTATTAAGAATGTCTAAGCTGTTCTATTCTATACAATGAAAGCAAACAGGTCCCTGGTGCCATTCACTATATTATATTATATTATATTATATTATATTATATTATATTATATTATATTATATTATATTATATTATATTATATTATATTATATTATATTATATTATATTATATTATATTATATTATATTATATTATATTATATTATATTATATTATATTTATTATATTATGTCCAAAAGTTTAGAACTACTAAGATTTTTAATGTTTTTAAAAGAAGTTTCATCTGCTCACCAAGGCTACATTTATTTAATTAAAAATACAGTAAAAATTATTACAATTTAAAATAACTTTGTACTATTTAAATATATTTGACAAATTAATTTATTCCTGTGATGCTGAATTTTCAGCATCGTTACTCCAGTCTTCAGTGTCACATGATCCTTCAGAAATCATTCTAATATGCTGATTTGCTGCTCAAACATTTATGATTATTTTCAATGTTGAAAACAGTTGTGTACACTTTTTTTTTCAGGATTCCTTGATGAATTTATCTGAAATACAAAGCTTCTGTAGCATTATACACTACCGTTCAAAAGTTTGGGGTCAGTAAGAATTTTTATTTTTATTTTTTTGAAAAGAAATTAAAGAAATGAATACTTTTATTCAGCAAGGATCCATTAAATCAATCAAAAGTGGCAGTAAAGACATTTATGTTACAAAAGATTAGATTTCAGATAAACACTGTTCTTTTGAACTTTCTATTCATCAAATAATCCTGAAAAAAAATATTGTACACAAATATTTTGTACAATTGTACACATTAAATGTTTCTTGAGCAGCAGATCAGCATATTAGAATGATTTCTGAAGGATCATGTGACACTGAAGACTGGAGTAATGATGCTGAAAATTCAGCTTTGCATCACAGGAATAAATTACTTTGTGAAATATATTCAAATAGAAAACAGTTATTTTAAATTGTAATAATATTTCACAATATTACTGTTTTTACTGTATTTTTAATTAAATAAATCTAGCCTTGGTGAGCAGACGAAACTTCTTTTAAAAACATTAAAAATCTTAGTGGTTCCAAACTTTTGGATTGGACTGTACTGTATATATATATATATATATATATATATATATATATATATATATAAAAAATATGAAATACCGGTAAATGTTTTTCTCCAAAACACGTAGGCCACAATTATTGGTACCCTTTTATTCATATTTTATTATTATGCCAAGATAACAACTCTGAGTCTTCACCTATAATGCCTGATGAGTTTGGAGAACACCTGACAAGAGATCGAGATCATTCCTTCATGCAGAATCTCTCCAGATCCTTCAGATTCCCAGCTCCATGTTGGTGCTTCTTCTCTTCAGTTCACTCCACTCATTTTCTTTAGGCTTCAGGTCAGGGGACTGGGATGGCCATGGCAGAAACTTAATTTTGTGCTCAGTGATACATTTTTGTGTTGGTTTTGATGTTTGTTTTGGATCCTGATGGAAAATCCAACCACGGACCATTATTGGATTTCTAGCAGAAGCGGTCAGGTCTTGATTTTTTATCTGTTGGTATTTGATAGAATCCATGATACCATGTATCTGAACAAGATGTCCAGGACCTCCAGCAGAAAAATAGGCCCACAACATTAACGATCCAGCAGTATGTTTAACCGTGGGCATGGGGTACTTTTTATCCATGTGTGCACCAAACCCATCTGGTGGGTTTCCTGCCAAAAAGCTCTTTTTTAGTTTCATCTGTCCATACAAGCCGGTCCCATTTGAAGTTCCAGTCTTGTCTGACAACTGAATATGCTGGAGATTGTTTCTGGATGAGAGCAGAGGATTTTTCTTGAAACCCTCCCGAACAACTTGTGTGGATGTATATGCTGTTTGATCATTTTTGTAGGCTTTCTGAGACTTAAGACTCAACTTATCTCTGCAATTCTCCAACTGTGATCCTTGGAGAGTCTTTGTCCACTCAAACTTTCCTCCTCACCATGCATTAGGACGATTTAGACACACGTCCTCTTCCAGGCAGATTTGTAACATCTTTAGTTGATTGGAACTTCTCAATTATTGCCCTTATAGTGGAAATGGGGATTTTCAATGCTTTAGCTATTTTCTTACAGACATTTTGTGAAGCTCAACAATCTTTTGCTGCACATCAGAACTATATTCTTTGGTTATACTCATTGTGATGAATGATTAAAGGAATTTGGCCTTTGTGTTTCCTCATGTTTATACTCCTGTGGAACAGGAAGTCATGGCTGGACAATTTCATGTTCATGATCACCCTAGTGTGCTAAAAAAAAAAAAAAAAAAGAAGTAAATATAAATGGTAATATACTTCAGAGATATTTTACTTATAAAAAAAATCTAGGGGTGCCAATAATTGTGGCCAATGTGTTTACGAGAAAAACATTTATTTCATAATGTGATTTTCAATTTTCGACTTTCAATTATTTTCCTTCAATGAAAGGTTAGATTTTTGCTAATTTTATGAATTAAAGATCAAAAGGAAAAACAATGCAGATTTTTTTTTATAGTCATCTTTGATCATATTTACCAAGGGTGCCAATAATTCGGACCACCACTGTATGTATGTATGTATGTATGTATGTATGTATGTATGTATGTATGTATGTATGTATGTATGTATGTATGTATGTATGTATGTATGTATGTATGTATGTATGTATAATATATATAATATATATATATATATATATATATATAATATATTATATATATATAATATATTATATATATATAATATATTATATATATATAATATATTATATATATATATATATATATATATATATATATATATATATATATATATATATATATATATATATATATATATATATATATATATATATATATATATATATATATATATATATATATATATATATTATATATATATATAATATATTATATATATATAATATATTATATATATATAATATATTATATATATATAATATATTATATATATATATATATATATATATATATATATATATATATATATATATATATATATATATATATTATTATATAATATATATATATAATATATTATATATATATATATATATATATATATATATATATATATATATACACACACATAAAAGATGTATAAAACACTGGTAGGCATCAATATTAACATTTTAGCAGTTCTATTTTAGAATTTAGCATATTTTAGCAATTTGCAGTTTAATTTTAAGTTTTGGTACTTTTGTCATTTTTATTACTTTTTGTTTGTTATTTTCATACTTCAACATAAACATTAATGAACACAATTTTTAATAGTTTTAGTTAACAACAACAGCAACAACAACACTGCTTTCTGGCCCATAGCTGATAGTAGAATTCTATATTATTGTTTAAAATTAAAATAAAACACTAAAAACTAAACTCAATCATTGTTAAATGCTACAAGGGAATTTAGGCATTATAACATTATGTTTTGCATAATAAATAATGGATATTTATTTCGAGATTTTCTGAAGATTATATTGAACAGTGCTATTAAATTCTTAGTTTTAAAGATTGAGTGTTAGATGACAGAAAAAAAAAGGTAATCTAAATATAAAAATAGGGGAAATGAACATGAACACATAAATATCTAATATCACTTAAAAAAAAGTATCTTATATTGCCAAATACTCTTGATGTGTACATCCCTAGGAAAAAAGCTGCTTGGACATTCTGTTAAATATCTCTTTTTGTGTTTCGTGGAAGAAAGATAGTCATACATGTTTGGAATGACAAGAGGATGGAATGACATTTTCAGTTCAGGTGAACTATTTACACTTGGGCCTAGACAAAAAAATATCACACAAGAGAAGTAATTATATCCATTTTTATACACTCCAAATTTTTTTTTTACATGACTCCAAACTAGCATTACTAGTCATTTGTACTTGAAAAAGCACTGAAACAAAAGTGTCACAAAAGTAACAAGTGTTTGTAGCATTGCAGCAGAGAACTTTACGAGAAGAGTCAAGCACAGATTTATAGAAGTTAATGCACTGAACATGTACACTATTCAAAATCTTCCCTTGTTTCTCACAAAGTGAAGGACAGCTCTCCTCAGGCTGAAGACAGCAAGCAGTCATGAGGAAGGCCGAGCAACACCAAATGTCTTATTAATTTGTTAATTTGTAGTGGCCATGGGGCATGAAAACCGTGCTTCATTGCCATCTGAGGCCAAGGGTATCCAACGTCTTGATTCCTTTGCGCACACACACACACACACACACAAATGTGCTTTTCACATTGGCCCTGGAATGACCTAAATAGAAAAGCTTTCTCCCACCCGAGGCTAACCATCCTCAGTAATCAACAAGACCTAGCAGAAAAATCCTCAACATCGACATATTAAACGTAAAACAATGTTTAAAAACCACACAAGTGTATATATCAAATATAGGCTAATGGGTTCCAATGAACATTTGAGATTCGAAAATGAAGTGAACTGCTAAAGAAAAATAATAGTGTGGTGCAGGGATGACGTCAGAACCTGGAAGACTAATTCACTAGTGGTTCCTTCAAGATTTTCCTTTGGGGTTTATAATGGAGTATTTCAATTTATGAGTAAAATAAAGCTTGTTGTAAATATAAATTTGACAATAGTTTGATGCTTTGTTCTACAATGTAAACTGCACACACTCACACATCTTATCTGGTTACTTATTAGAAACATAAGTTTTCAAATATAACCATAACTGCTTCAGCATTCAAGTTTTCTGGGTGTAATTACACAGTTTTCCACCCAAGAACAGTTGTTATTGATCCATCTGCCATTTTCGCTATTGTCCTTGCTCGCTTGCTTTACAATAGCCTACATGCAGAACGTCTGATGATTCGGCTGTGCAGCTCCACGATGTTAATACTGCCTAGATCTAGGCTGGCATATGCAAAAGTTGGGAGCTTACATATAATATAATGATCCCGACTGTTGCATCACAGTCGGGGTTATGTTGAGATTCGCCTGTTTTTCTGTGGTCTTTTGCACAAATGAGATTTGCTGAAGGAGTAGGAAACAATTGTGTTTGAGACTCACGGTATGTCATTACCATGTACAGAACTCCTATTATTCAACTATCCCAAGGAAAATTCAATTGTAAATTCTATGGCACCTTTAAAAGGAACCACTGGCGAATTAAGACTTCCGGGTTCTGATGTCATCCCTGCACCAACCTTATTTAGGATGCATTTAGTAGATTTGGAAGTAGAAATGCACTGGTATTAAAATTATGGCTTATAATAAACAAGTTGATTACAATAAATAAGCTGATAATTATCTTACAAACATTTTTTTTTTTACATTTGAAAATAGTTAAATGCTACAAGTGAATTTAGAGATCACAACATTATAATGTACAGTATGAAAAATGTATATTAAGTGTGAGACTTGTTAAGGCTAACATTTAACGGTGTTGTAATATTATTAGTGTTTTAAAAAAAATACTTTAAGTGATTAAGACACTGCAAAAGTAATCTAAATGTAAAAATACGGGAAACAAAAATACACAATTAAATATTAAATAATGACAGATAATTAAAAAAAAAAACTTTAATATCAGCCAATAACCAATATGGTACTGATATATATTGTGTATCCCTACTACGACCATAATGGACTACAAAAGAGACCTTGAGTACAAGTTCTCTATGCTAATTTTAATATTATCAACTCAGTCAGGAGTATCATGCAATTATTGTTTACAACCATTTAAAAAAAATATATATATAATAAAACCCTGAAAAGTAAAACAAAACCAGTTTGGACACTCACCTCATGAAATATGAAATGAGACCGAAAAATCAATATGAGAAAATAAAGATTCAACTGCTGCATGTGCCAGCTTGTGATGCGTATTGAAGCAAAAACATTTTAATTTCCTCAAACAAAGCCTTCCCAGCTGTGTTTCAAGCACAAGCCCGGCTCTCTGAGGTCAAGTCTCTTTCTACCAAGACTCTGGTACTTGAGCTGAAGGCCTTTTTGGTGAGAGAGCGCAGTTAATAGATTTTCTTTCTTCTCCCTGCTGTTGTTGTGGAAAACTATTATGGATTCTGGAAAATTCTTGCTGGGGCTCTTTTGTGCCATGAGTCTATGAGAAAAAGCGGACACAACAGCACGCTCTGTCTAAAAACCCTGGCCTTCAAATATTGCAGAAATGCAATTTCACCAGCTCCACTATGCCAGCGCCAGTCCATTTCACAGTCACAATGGTCGCCCGTTTCTTCCTCATTTAGTCAGGCCGCCTGGAACAATGAGCACGGAAGAATGGCAACAGGTAATTTAAAGAGCTGGGTAAGAAGGATGTGGGCAGGAGGTGGCCTAACTCTGGCCCAACACCACAGACCACCACCAGCTACCTTCTGGCCCTCACCAGACAAAAAAAAACAAAAAAACAAGTGGCCGACTGTTTACCCTTTTCTGTCTTCAGATTTTTGTCTCTGAGACTTTATCACGCTTGGTTGGAAAGAGATTATAAAAAAAATATCATCTGACAATCACCAAGACGTTTGAGTTATGTCAAGGCCATAGTGTAAAGATATATCCAGAGTCTGTCTGGATTGGAATGATTTTCCACTATAAGAAAGAATAAAAGTTTGTTCCCAAGCTTAGTTGTAAAATGATCAAAACAGAGTTTTGTGTTTATATGTTTGGAATAAATACAGCCATTTCATAAGCAAAAAAAAACCCTTCACAACATCCGCCGCCTTTCAACAGCTGAGGATGCTCTATAAAGGAAACAAGAAACAAGAAAACGAGACCGTCTCCCAGAAGCTTGGAGTGAGCAAAGGGGAATCATGGGAGATGTGGCCAGGCAGGGGGAGGAGCAGAGCTCAGGATCCCATCTCCACACAGCTGCAGCCGTTCTTCAGGGAATCCGACCGGGGAGCACCACTCAAGCGCCTAATGCCATTAATGAGCGCAGCCATGCGGCAGTAACGGAATTGGAGCGCAGCTTCTCTAGCAAGAGCCTGGCTGCCCCTGGAGTGGCGGGAGACCAGTTAGCCTGGGCTTAACTGAACTTAACTTTGATACACCAGAGCATGAGGGCATGGACAGGAACAGAAACTGATTCAATGACAGTTAAGCATCATGCAAGGATAAGGTGGTAGCATATTTCACTGCTATGTGAAATTTTATACACTAGCTTTTGCTGATCACTGAAAAGAGAAATGAGAATTTTAACAGTTATTGTGCATCGGTATTTACCGTCTAATCTTACATACCAGAGAAAACAAGCTGTCTTTCATGGCACATAGTTGAAACTTGAATAATAAAAAAAAATGACAACTGTGACGGAATGTATTTAAAGTTGTTTCTTCGTAATAATGAAGAAACACAACTACTGATCACACTCTGTTATGCTGGTCCTCATCATTTCAGCCAGGCTTTACAAGATTAATGCCTTACATAGGTAAATCTAATTAAACTTGCAAGAACATGTCCAGGACTCCAGATCTTATTTTTACTGAAAAATCACTAAATTAAAAAAAAATTAAAAAAAAAACATCACAGGAAAAAATATTTTGCCTGAAGAAAATGAAACCTACAGACATATTTAACCATTTAAAAGTTGGGTTGATAAGATATTTTTAAAGAAGTCTCTTATGCTCACTAAGGCTGCATTTATTTGGTTAAAAATACAGTAAAAACAGCAATATTGTGAAATCTTATTCAAAAGAAATAACCGGTTTTCTATTTTTTTATATATTTTAAAAGGAAATTTATTCCACTGATGGGAATGCTAAATTTTCAGCAGCCATTATTTCAGGCTTCAGTGTCACATGATCCTTCAGAAATCATTCCAATATGCTCAAGAAACATTTATTATGTTCTTATTATTATCGATGTTTGAAACATTTGTGCGGTTTATTTTTATTTTTTTTATATTCATTGATGTGTAGAAAGTTTTAAAAAATATGACCACTGTACATTGTGACATTGTTTATGACCCTTAAGCACATTGTCATGAAAATGTCACAACGTAAAAGTGGGGTTGACTAAAAATAAGCTTCATTTCCTTTATTAGAAATAGAAATATAATTTCCTTCTTTCCAATTATGGAAAATTATGTTTTTCTTCTGACTTTGAGGTGACCCACATATCTTCTTGACAGACTCATTAAAAAAAATATAATAATTCCAAAAAAGTAAACTTTGTGATGCAGATGATCATGAAGCACATGGACATGACCTTGGAAACAACTTCTCCAAGAAACATCAAGACTAGAAGGTGGAGAACTAATGGTGAACCTAAATAATCAAAGGAGGATTTCTACTATGCTGTGTGGTTATAAATAAGGAACGGAATTTAAAATACTACACTATGCATTCCTAGAAGTTGTGTATACTCTTACTACAAGGACAGTCCCACTCGAGCAACCTGGGGTTAAGCCTCCTGCTCTAGGGCAAAATGGCAAGTTCATAAATCACTCCAACAGACTAAAAACAAAAGTGTAGCAGAGTAACTTCATCATGCATCCAAGGCAGCGATGCTGCTAGAGCTCTAGGTGGAGCCAGGGAGCTGCTGTATGACAGAAATCAGTCAGACAAAATGACATGCAGAAGCTAAACACTGAATCAACAGCATGTGATTCCAGTACCACAAAGTTTAATATATCATCTATAAGAGAGAAATCAATGCTAAAAATGAGGGTGTCAGTGTAGTTTGTCTTTAAAGGGTTAGTTCACCCAAAAATGAAAATTCTGTCATTTATTACTCACCCTCATGCCGTTTCACACCCGTAAGACTTTCGTTAATTCTCAGAAGACAAATTAAGATATTTTAGTTGAAATCCGATAGCTCCGTGAGGCCTCCATAGGGAGCAATGGACATTTCCTCTCTCAAGATCCATAAAGGTACTAAAAACATATTTAAATCAGTTCATGCGAGTACAGTGGTTCAATATTAATATTATAAAGCGACAAGAATATTTTTGGAGCACCAAAAAAACTAAATAACTTATTTAGTGATGGCCGATCACACTAAATAAGTCGTTGTTTAGGTTTTTTTGGCGCTCCAAAAATATTCTTGTCACTTTATAATATTAATATTGATCCACTGTACCCACATGAACTGATTTAAATATGTTTTTAGTACCTTTATGCATCTTGAGAGAGGAATTGTCCATTGCTCCCTATGGAGGCCTCACGGAGCCATCGGATTTCAACTAAAATATCTTAATTTGTGTTCTGAAGATTAACGAAGGTCTTACAGGTGTGAAACGGCATGAGGGTAAGTAATAAATAACAGAATTTTCATTTTTGGGTAAACTAACCCTTTAAGCAGTTTTAAGCCTTTACAACAGTTTCTATACAGTACCCTACTGCCAAATGAAGCACTCATTTATTACAATAATTAATACATTTAACTGAACAGCAAATTAATTAATTAATACTATCATAAATATTCTAGATTATAACTGGCCAAAGTTATTGTGAAAACAGAGTTAGCACAACTTTTGCAGGGTTAACCCTGCATTGCTGTGTATATTATGAAATTATTAGAAATTGAAAATATCACAGTTATATATTTTGAGCTTCGTACAGTAACCGAAAAGCTGTGCACTGTATATAAAAATAAAAAAAATTGAGTAAGTGAGCGTAGTCATTATTTGAACAGGTCAGATTGTACTGTATGTATTCAATCATGGTTGCAGACACCACAAATATTCAAATAAGTATGTAAAAGTGTTTAGAAATGTATCTTGTGAAATGTCAGACTATAAATACCTAGGATTAATAAATAAAGAATGAGTAGCGTGAAATTTGAGACAAAATAACTCAGGATTCTATTTACCTGGGGTTTAGAATGACCCAAGGTTAATGCTTTCAAATTTGAAAAGCCTTATATATTGTGAAAAATGCAATACATACAAAACTGAATTCAAGTGAATGTAGCAGAGGGAACTCAAGAAAAACAGCAAATTTTGTGTCTATGAAATATCGCAGTGCTTTCTGAAGACTGTGTATGTCTCCTCATTGTATCTAGAAAACTAAAAACGAATGATCCCCGGACAAAGGTCAGTGACGACAGATGTGCCAACATGGCATTGCTATGCATAGAGAAACAATGAAGAGCTTCTAAAAGAGCTATTTGAAAGAAAACCCAGCTCTTATTTGAGCTCCCAAAAGCTTTAGAAAACAAGGCAATTTTCAGGTTTTAATCTGTAAAGAAGAGTCAGCTTCTATCACAGGCCCCATTTACACTAGTGCATTTTCATTTTAAAACAGCATTTTAAAATGAAAAGGATCCTTGTCTACACTGGCGTTTCCACAGCATTTCAGAAACGATCTCCGTCTACACTACAAGACCGAAAACGCATGTCACATGACAGCTCATACGCACTGGGCATGCATACGCCACCACTTTCAAAAGTCGTTTTGGTCCATTTATACTGAAACACAACACCGGTGTTTTCAAAATAAAATGGGGTCTGCAGTGTTTTCAAAAGTCTCCGTTTTTCGAGGTAGGAAAATGCTGCCGTAGTGTAAAAGACAGGCATAACCATAATGACTGTGACTACTATTAGCAGAAGACAAAATAGCTGTTTTCCAATCATTTTTTCAAGATTAAATCACACTTCTGTTTGTTTTCCTGTGGAATAACTACCTGAGGTGGCTTTTGCTGAGTGCTTCTGCAGGAAGTCCAGAGTCTGAGCCAGGGCTTTCTTATTGCAGTGAGTGGAGAGCTCTTCCTTACATTCAAAGCACCTGTTAAAAGGAGAGAAAAACCATCAACTAATGTCAAAATGCAATCTATTAAGTCTTTGAAAGCTGCATTTATTTGACCAAAAATAGAGTAAAAACAATTATTGTGAAATAGTATTGCATTTAAATGAACCGTTTTGTATTTGAATAAATTTTGTAATTTATTCCTGTGATGTTAAAGCTGAATTTTTAGCAGCCGTTACTCCAGTCTTTAGTATCACATGATTCTTCAGAAATCATTCAATTTGCAAATAACGAATAGAAAGTTTGAAAGAAAAGCATTTTTATATAAAAACAATGTAAATACTAAAATTAAATGCAGCCTTATTTATTTCTTTAAAAAAAAAATATATATATATATATATTACTGATGGATAAATGGTAAAATAATCATGCAATATAGTAATCAATTGACGTTTCCTACCAGGCCTTCCATGTACTGAGGCTGATTGTGATACAGTGTGAGTCAGAGCGATGAGTTTGCTGGTGTTTTGTGGAATGCTGAGTTTCTGCCTGGTTACAGCCCTGGAAGAGAGCAACATTAGCAAGGTTGCCCTAAATATGATGATCTGGTCAAGTTTTGGTTAATCAATTTTTTCCCACTGTCAAATCAAGGTTAAATAAAGTCTCTGCCATACTCCCAAATGGGCTGATAAGCTTAAATGACCCAAACAAATACTGTGAGTAAAAGTCTTACTGACCCCAAACTTTTAAGCAACACATTCACACATCAGTGTGAATTTAAGCACATAAATTTTTACACAAAAATGCATAAATGCTTGTCAAAAAAACATGTCATTTACCCTGCTAGTGTGGAAAATATCTTAAATTGTGTTTTGCCAATAAAGTTTCTAATATTTGTGAAATATGAATTTGCCGCGAATAACCTGTCACCGCGCACTGACAGAACTATATACATTGTAACACCAAATATTTAGTGCTGCAGAGTGAGAAGATCTCACCTGGAACCCACACTTGAGGCACACAAGGATGTCATGTGCTCCTGCTGGTTCTCCCTCAGGCACATTTCTCTCTTTAAGGCAATCAGAGCATACAGACCACAGACTGCCTGTCACTGCCTTCTTCACTGAGCTAAGGTCCACAGCCCTGCTCACATGCTGGCATGTCAACCCTAGATGACACAAGAATATACATTTTTACTGAAGAGTTTACAGCTCTATATGAGCATTGTTAAATCCACTATCTGAATCAGAATTACAAAGGAATTAGTACATGCATGATAGATCCTTAATGTCTGATAAATGCTTTGTATGCTTTTCTGTGATTTTGCAATGGGCATCAAATGTACCATGAACAATGGACTAGAATGAAAAATGGTATTGGCATCAAAACCTTTCCTTACCGCCAACTTCGTCGGATGATTCTTCATCACGAGGCTTCTTTGGCTTATTAGACCGCTTGGTCATGTCTGCGGTTTTTAAAGAGAAGGGGTCTTTTAAACGCATTTGTATCTAGGGTAAAAAAATAAATAAAAAATCATTGATTAAGTATGAGCCCCCAGTACAGTTAAAATTGTGTTTTTGAAGCCTAACATTATTACATAACACATTCACCTGAACTTAAATTATTAAATATGATCATTTAAAAAGAATAATATAATTATAAAATAACTATATTAAATTATATATTAAAATTATTCATCAAACAATCTACTGTAATTATAAAATGTTATTAAATACACACACACACACATATACATATATATAAACATATATATACACACACACACACACACATATATACAAACCCGATTCCAAATAAGTTGGGACACTGTACAAATTGTGAATAAAAAAGGAATGCAATAATTTACAAATCTCATAATAAACTTATATTTTATTCACAATAGAATATAGATAACATATCAAATGTTGAAAGTAAGACATTTTGAAATATCATGCCAAATACTGGCTCATTTTGGATTTCATGAGAGCTACACATTCCAAAAAAGATGGGACAGGTAGCAATAAGAGGCCGGAAAAGTTAAATGTACATATAAAGAACAGCTGGAGGACCAATTTGCAACTTATTAGGTCAATTGGCAACATGATTGGGTATAAAAAGAGCCTCTCAGAGTGGCAGTGTCTCTCAGAAGTCAAGATGGGCAGAGGATCACCAATTCCCCCAATGCTGCGGTGAAAAATAGTGGAGCAATATCAGAAAGGAGTTTCTCAGAGAAAAATTGCAAAGAGTTTGAAGTTATTATCATCTACAGTGCATAATATCATCCAAAGACTCAGAGAATCTGGAACAATCTCTGTGCGTAAGGATCAAGGCCGGAAAACCATACTGGATGCCCGTGATCTTCGAGCCCTTAGATGGCACTGCATCACGTACAGGAATGCTACAGTAATAGAAATCACAACATGGGCTCAGGAATACTTCCAGAAAACATTGTCGGTGAACACAATCCACCGTGCCATTTGTCGTTGCTGGCTAAAACTCTATAGGTCAAAAAAGAAGCCATATCTAAACATGATCCAGAAGCGCAGGCATTTTCTCTGGGTCAAGGCTCATTTAAAATGGACTGTGGCAAAGTGGAAAACTGTTCTGTGGTCAAAATTAAGTTCTTTTTGGAAAACTGGGATGCCATGTCATCCGGACTAAAGAGGACAAGGACAACACAAGTTGTTATCAGCGCTCAGTTCAGAAGCCTGCATCTCTAATAGTATGGGGTTGCATGAGTGCATGTGGCATGGGCAGCTTACACATCTGGAAAGGCACCATCAGTGCTGAAAGGTATATCCAAGTTCTAGAACAACATATGCTGCCATCCAGACGTTGTCTCTTTCAGGGAACACCTTGCATTTTCCAACATGACAATGCCAGACCACATACTGCATCCATTACAACATCATGGCTGCGTAGAAAAAGGATCCGGGTACTGAAATGGCCAGCCTGCAGTCCAGATCTTTCACCCATAGAAAACATTTGGCGCATAATAAAGAGGAAGATGCGACAAAGAAGACCTAAGACAGTTGAGCAATTAGAAGCCTGTATTAGACAAGAATGGGACAACATTCCTATTCCTAAACTTGAGAAACTTGTCTCAGTCCCCAGACGTTTGGAGACTGTTATAAAAAGAAGAGGGGATGCCACACAGTGGTAAACATGGCCTTGTTCCACCTTTTTTGAGATGTGTTGATGCCATGAAATTTTAAATTAACTTATTTTTTCCCTTAAAATTATACATTTTCTCAGTTTAAACATTTGATATGTCATCTATGTTGTATTCTGAATAAAATATTGAAATTTGAAACTTCCACATCATTGCATTCTGTTTTTATTCACAATTTGTACAGTGTCCCAACTTTTTTGGAATCGGGTTTGTACATATATACATATATTATATAAATCAAATGTAAATAAAGGCTAAAAACTGCCAAAAAATGTAATATAATAAAATAATCCAATGTAACTAAAAGTCTAAAAACTACTAAAATCAATACGCACAACATGTAAACTGACAATATAGCTATTTCTTATTCAGTTTTTTTCCCCACAACAATGTTTGTTTTTACTGAAAAAAATAAAGCTATTGAAAGCTCTCAAATATCAAACACTGCAATGCCCAACAACTCGTTCTATCCGAAACACATGTATACGGTTTAAAAGATGACAGCATTTGAAGACAGTTTATCCTGTCAGCAATATAACCATTATCTATAAATGACGAATCGGTAAGTGAGGATAATAAATACATTTGAGAGAATAGCAAGCCACTGTAGCAAAGCAAACAAGAGCACGACACCTGAGACTTGCCCAGGTAACTGATACAAGTATTACTGACAGCAGGTACCGGCTGGTTAAAGGCCTTTGCTTCCCTAGTATTAAGCAAGATCTGTTTATAACACATGGTTGTTTAAAAAATAGTGGCTATAACAGTAAAAAGGTCGTTGGCTTATAGTAATAAACCCAACTCACCCTGTTTATGTTCCCCTCCTTTTCAGGCTCGCAACCAAGTGAACGTCAGTTGTCAAGTGGCCAGGTGGAAGAGCGAGGCTAATAACTTGCATATGCTTCTAAGTTTATAAATACGAAAGAATTTCTGTCGGTAGTTTGGTGTTCGGATCTAACACTTCGACAATCAGGAATCTAGCAATCCCAAAACAGTTTGTATTTTGATTAGCAGAGTTTATCAGCGTATTTAGTGGCATTTGGAAAAGAAGAACAGAAAGCACAAGTATCACACATGTCACGTGGTCACATTCTCAATGACGCGCTACGGATACATGTATGGCCAAACTCGTTTCTCAACCGAAACATTTTTAAAAGTACCGTAGTGTTTTGTATAAATGTAAACAGAAAAGAGATATTTGAGAATTAAATATTATTGTTATATATAATGTAAAAATAACACATTTTGCCTTTTGTTTTATTATACTCTGGTTTTGCTATAATATTTTTTTTTTTTTTTTTTTTTTTTTTTTACTTTTTTTTTTCATAAGTGCATTATATATTTTATTGTGCATGAACATTCCTGCATCGCATAGCAGCACGCGTATATTATGCATTCACATGACATATCCATAACCATTTCAGGTTATGGCAAATAAACACGTTAATGTCAAAATAAAATACTTTGCTAAACAAAAAAAAAAAAATGGAAAGGAGAAAATATAAAGAAAACGCGCAAATAAAAACGAAAAAGAAAAGGAAATAGCCTACGTCACTGGTAATACGTAATAGTAGTTGTGCGCATGCGTGTAGGAGTAGTGGTAGCTGAAATCTTGCTACATAACCGGTCTCACCGTGTTTTCGTTAATATTTAAATATAAGACAAGGAAGAAAGTAACATCGTCATCCTGTCGCTTTATTTGCTTTACTAGCATGGCGTTAAATGTCTATTCACGGCTGACAAGAAGTTTTGTCCGCGTTTTAGCGAGCAGAAGTGTCATTCCTGTCACAAGACCTCTGACAACGAGTTCATGCTGGACACATTTACGTTGCTTACAGCGTGAGTGTTGAAATGTTGCAGTGTGCATTTAACAGCTAACGTTAAATGTAATACATCGTGATTGACATCGATAGTTCTGTAAAATCTCTAACGCTTAACATATGTGCTTTTTCCCTCAACGTTTTTGAAAGGGTTTGGGGTGTTATAAGTAACGTTAACGTTACTTTTAAAAAACACGAGCTTGTATAAATTGTTCTAAAAGGTATACTAGCACATAATGACAACTAACGTTATACGTCTTGCAAAAGAACTGCCTCTGTTGGTCAAGTGTGTGTGTGATCTTTCAGATATCCGCGTCATTCGTTATGATGGTGCTTCGTTACGAAATTTCAGCTCTTCTAGCCAGCCTTCAATAGACGTGTCATATGAGCAGCTGAAGAAACTGCTGGTGTCCCGATCCAGTGTGGTTATAGACGTCCGCGAGCCGTGGGAACTCAGGGAATACGGGAACATACAGGGATCAGTTAACGTTCCACGTAAGTCAGTTACTGTCCTCATCCTTACTGTATGAACATTGTATAAATTACAATACTGTACCCTCTTATCTGCAGTGGGACAACTGAACGGAGCTCTCCAGCTCAAACCTGATGAATTCAAGGAGAAATACGGAGGAGATATGCCATCACAATCCCAAAATATAGTGTTCACCTGCCTAGCTGGTGTAAGAAGCAAAACTGCCCTGGAAACTGCAGTGTCTTTAGGATACACCAAGTGAGCAATTTTGCTTATTATAGAACCAGTGCTTGTTTTAGTTTGATTTCTAAACAAAACTTTGAAAAGGATGACTTTTTAGGACTATTATTTTTTCAGTCCAGAAAAATAAAATAAAATTACTCCAAATATGGCATTTACAGCATCTGTTATACCTTACGGCAGGGGTCATCAAATGGGTATTTACCAATTAGTATTTGATTTGAAAGTAAATTTGGTAAAGAAAAAAAAAAAAAAATTAAAATATTAAGCTAACTTCAACCAAAGCTGTAAGTAACATTAAATTGTAATGTACATGATGTATATGGTTCTGTACGTCAATAATTATTATTTTAATGCAGGGGTGCCCAAACGTTTTACTACGATGGGCCAAAAATCAAACTTGATTGAGGGCCTTAGGCTGAAAGTAAAGGTTACATTTTATATTCTCTACATTTAAATAAGACAAAAAAGGTCAAACAAATGGATATATTAGAAATGAAATGAAGATATGCTTCACTGGCATGTTTATTTACTATTTTTCTCCTCCTGATATGGCATGGCAGGCCAAATCAAAGGTCATCACAGGCCAAATTAGGTTTTGCCATCTCTGTTTTAATAATTTTTCATTGTTATTCTTATTACAAGTATTTAAATACATTAAATGTGCAATATGTAACTTTCTTTTTGGCACTCTAGTGGTTAATAAGCAAAACTGCATGAGTCTTGTTGAAGAACATTGTATCCAGAGCTACTTCTCTCTGTTTATGTATATGACGAGTCACACATAGTGTTAGTGTTGTCAAAAGTACCGACTTCGATATCAAGTTGGTACTGAAATTTAAAAAATGTGATGCTTTGAGCGCTGTTGAGCGGATTTGTGAACACCTGATTGGCCATTGTGTTCACACGCTCATCAAATATGTCTGTGATTGGCTACAATTATCAACACTTCAATAGTATGTTGTAAATAGACATCAATGACGCTCTTCACCGAGCGCTTACACAGATACACACATCTTATCTATACATGCCTTATCTATACACACATCTTATCTATCTGATAAGACGCCTGCTTTCAAATTCAAACACTTCTGTGTTCTTTCAAACGCTCCCGTGCATTGATCGTTGTAATTAATCACAGACATAAAGGTGAGCATGTGAAAACAAAGGCCAATCAGAGGTGTTCACGAATCCGCTCAACAGTGCTCAAAGCGTCACATTTTTTAAATTTCAGAACCGACTTGGTATAGAAGTCAGTACTTTTGACAACACTAAGTGTACCTTTAATATAGTATGCACACATTTATAGGCAGGGCTACTGTAAATTTTATTTAGTGTACTCCAGGTGTCTGTCCACCAAGAGGTAATTGGCCTGAAAAAGGTTGAAAATCCATGCCTTAATAATGCCTTCACTGAAGAAGAAACAGGAAATGCACATTTAAACCAGATTTGTTTTTATATCAATATGCTACACTACAGTATTTTTAATTTCTGTTTTTATGGCCTTTGTTGCCTAATTGATTTTCTCTCTTCTGATAGGGTTCAGCATTTTCCAGGCGGATGGCAAGAATGGGCAGAACGTGAATTAATACAAACCAAAGAGTGATTGTTCCATTGCAGTTATGTCAACACTGTGATAGAAATTTGACTGAATCTCAATTGACACAGAGCTAAAATGTGCCACTAAGACTGGATAATTCAATAGAATTGACTGGAAGTAAAGAAATTGTGTGATTGATTACATTATAAGCCAAGATGCACTATACTATGTTGTGATCAATGCACATTCTACTCCGATATTTCATTTGACATACATAGCCTACTGTAGTTGGAATGGGAAGTGCAGTGGCGTGCAGTGTGAATGTTACGATTTCTGTTCAAAGGGCTGATGGCTATTTGCCTAATGCTTAAACCTAAATATTTTGAGCAAGCAATCCAAATATCAGGCCGAAAATATAACTTTTATCCAATGATTTATCGAGTTTGCATAGTACTATAAAATTAAGTGGAGCGTTGTTTTTGTATTCTTGAAAATAAAACTTTCTTGCCACATTGTGTGTATTTTGCTTAGCTGAAAAAAAGTATATCTGCATTATTATCTTGCATTTGTCATTTTTGATAAAAGAATCTGCTCAATAATTAAATGTAAATTTAATCAAACCCCTAACCTCAAATATTAAAATTCATGGTGTAACTTCATTTGAATGTCATCATGCACAGGCAAGAATTACTCGCATTTTCTTCACAAAATATAAAAAATCTGATGTAAACATAACTCATTTAATTTAGATAAAACTAATTTAATTGAGATAAAACTATCAAAACAAAACACTTTAATTGCTAGTTTATGTGTAATATATATTTATTTTAAAAGAAATAACATTATTTTTTTATTCAGCAAGGTTGCATTAAATTGATCAAAAAAAGACCGTAAAGTCATAATGTCACAAAGGATTCCTTGAAATAAAAGGTGTTCTTTTGAACTTTCTGTTCATTAAAGCATCTGGAATACAGTGAATCACGGTTTTAACAAAGATATTAAGCAGCACAACCATTTTAACATTATTATTATAAAATGTTTCTTGAGCAGCAAATCAGCATATTAGAATGATTTCTGAAGGATCACTGAAGACTGGAGTAGCTAATGCCTGCTGAAAGCAGCTTTGCCATCATATGAATAAATTACATTTTAAAATATATTAAAACAATTATTTAAAATTGTTCATCATATTTCACAATGTACTGTTTACTGTACTTTTGATTGAATAAATGCAGCCTTAGTCAGCATGAAACTTCTTTCAAAAACATTTAAAGATTACAGATTCCAAACTATTGTAAATGTTCAACAATTTCTACCAATAAGAAAACCCTCTTCGCATACATAATCTGACTGGCACTTTATAAGCCTAAGTCATCTGTGACAAGAAGAGCTATACGATGTACTGCCATTTTATAATCATATCACCAGAATTTCTTACACGCTAGTGTCTGAGCCATAAGTATGTGTCGATGATAAGAATTATGTGTACCATGCCATTAATGTGGATGTGATAAAGCCATCTTTAACCGATAAATCCGAAATAAAAAAGTAGTTTTAATTATAACTGAGCAAAGCTGCCTCAATAACAACTGGACAAAGACAATGCTGCCTTATTATTGCCAATAAAGAGGCTATCCTATTGTCTTTATCAATGCTGTCATTGTTTTTTTTTCTGTATAATGAGCACATACAGGAATGACTAATGTACTGTAATTGAATGAGATAGCAGGAGTAAAATAACGCCTGAGTGATTCAGCTCATTTAGCCACTGTTCACATCTCAGAGAGATGCAGACCCAGCCTTTCTCCCACATGCCTGGCAAATCTTAGATAGTTGGAAAGAATCTCATAAACCACATTCGGTCAGCATAAAAAAAACAAAAAAAAAAACAGCATTGTGTAATGAAAAAGATCAGAGCATAATTTGGCTGCTACTCTAATACCATCTGCACCATTTTTAAGAAAAAATATTTGAGGTTCTTTAGATTCTGATTAAAAAGACTGCGAGGACTTCCCACTTACATCCTTTAGTCATCTCAAGCATGAATCTCAGACAGGCCATAGAAAAACACTGGGGTTGCATTTCTCATTTTTACACATACTTCCATGTAGTGACCAGATTAATGTCATCTCTCACATATCAGTAATCCTTTGCACAGACTGACCCTGTGACACTGAAGCATGTGTAATTAAAATCCTTACATATCAAAGCACATCACATCACGACTGCACCTCCTCTTAATTTAACCCTCCCTTCAACACCTCTCAAGACCCTGACAGATGTTTGAGTGACAGGCCCATTTCTTGATGGTGCAGAGGCTCAACATTCCCAAAGCACTGACTCATGTTTATAGCGGAGTATAAAATGCCTGGACCTCTGAGAGTGTGGATTTGTGAACAGAGCTTGCAAGAGGAAGATCAACAAAGTAAGGCCTAAAAGTTTAGCCACTGACCCAAGATGAGTCGCAGCCCAGAAAGGATCTCATCCTATCGCCGCCACTTCGAGGACACCAGCACCTCCTCTTACCAGGTGAGGGTCAGCAGCCCTTCTCCTGTCAGACGGGATGTCGGGAGGTGCCGTTCAGCCAGCTACTCCCGTAATGCCACGGCTGTGAGAAGCAGCATGGCAGTGGGCCGGAGGACCATCTCATCCTCACGCAGCCAGCCCCTCATGACTGGGTAAGCATCACCCATCCTGTCAGCACAGACGCAAAGGAACAATACAGAACATCATCATATGCATCAGCCTAAATGCTAATTTTTAAACCTATTGAAGAGGAGAATCTTATTTTTTCCTGCCCGGCAATGGAATTCATAATTTCTGACATTTATAGGAGGTGCACAGTGTAAGCGTTTAGTAATAGTAATTTTATACAGTGCAAATATTTAGTAAAAGTAATTTTATTAATGAGTATTCCATCCACATATATAACATTACTAATATATATATATATATATATATATATATATATATATATATATATATATATATATATATATATATATATATGAAGACTTCAGATGCAAAAGCCTCTAAGTGCCATCTTATATTTTCTTCTTAAATGAGCATTTTTATCAAGCTTGTATGTTTATGTTCAGTAATTTCACTTTAATGGCAATGAAAATGACGTATCAATTGCCATTAAAGTGAAATTACTGAACCTAAACATACAAGCTTGAAAATTTCAGACGGCACTTAGAGGCTTTTGCATCTGAAGTCTTCATTATATATATATATATATACTGTAAAAAAAAATTCAAATCAACTTCAATAATTAATGTGGTTCAGATAACATAATATTTTTCTGTTTTGAGTTTCTGTTTATTAAACAAATCGCCTTCATTTGTATTAACTCAAACTTTTAATTTCAATGAACTCAAAATTTTAAGGCAACCAGGTAACTTACTTTTTTTAAGTTAAACCAATTTTTTTTAAGTGTTTTATATGTGTATATACACACTCCCATGTAAAATTCCAAAATTCCACTTTATGGAAGATATATTTTTAATATATGTTGTATATACTATTACACTTAGCAAATAAAATATATAATTAATAATACTTTAAATAGTTGTGTAACTACAGTATACATGCTTAAAACTCTTTTGTTATAGTGACTTTTTATTGTTATAAGTTTGTCCTCATGAGTTTGTTTTCTCTTATTTATATTTTATCTTATTATATATAATGATTATATTCATATGATATAGGCTATATAATGATTTAAGAATTTTTTTAATTAACCACAAAACAAAAATAATATAAAAAACTGGGTTGCTCGCAAATAGATGGCTTTAATAGAGTTTCGTATTTAATTAGTACTTTTTTCTTATATTTTATTGACTGACTGCAAATAATTGCTTTGTTAGAACTTTTTCATTTGACTTATTAATCCGTTACAATTCACACACAGCCTCTAAGAGACTCGAGCGCTCTCAATAACTGTGTGACCTAATAAAACCCAAAGTGACAAATAAATAAATCTTCACCATCAGTAACATCACCTTGCATTCACTTCACACTCACAGTTGGTCTCATGGCGTTTTACCTTGGAATTCAAATTGTGCTAAATATGAATTTATTGCAGTCTCGGAATGGGAGCCATCTGTCTTAGTGGAGGGGGTCCAGGGGTCGATCTTGAACAGGCTGCTGCCGACAACCGTGAATTCCTCAGCACACGAACCAGTGAGAAACAAGAAATGGTTCTGCTCAACGATCGACTGGCAGTATACATTGAGAAGGCAAGCGCACTTGCACTAAAAAAAAAAAAAACAAAAAACAAAAAACAAGAAAACAAACAAAACAAAACAAAAAAACATTGCATTATACACTCTTAAAATTAAAGGTTCCAAGGACAGCGATGCCAAAGAACATTTTCTTTGTTCCATTCAGTGAAAGGTTCTTAAAAGAATATATATATAGGCTATATCATTTTTTTTTTCTTAACATGAAGAACATTTTATGATCTAAAGAACTTTCTTTCACTATAAAGAACCTTTTGTGGAATAAAAAGATATTGTATATTAACCATGTATATTATATCCATGTATATTAACATTTCTTCATGTAACTATACCAATAACCTTTATTTTTAAGCGTGAAGCTAATATCAGTTATGTCACATATGAATTTAAATTATAACATCATAAGCTACTATAACTGATAGCCTAACAAATATGCTATATTTTACATTCTTTAGCATTGCTCTTAATGCTCTTGGAAACAAGCCTCATTTTTAGAGCCATCTTTGACAGCATTTGTCTGATCCGGCCACGCTTGAATGCGTCGCGCTCACAGGCAGTGTGGAAATGCCACTGCTGGCTCACGAGATAAAGCGCATTATTCGCACTCCTGTGGGCATACAGACAGAGCTCATAACACGCGCACTGTGTTTCCTTATTCTCCTGTCGAAACAAAGGTCCGGTCGCTAGAGCAGCAAAACAAATTGTTGGAGACGGAAATCGAGGCCCTAAAGAATCGATTCTTGAAGCCAACCGGCCTACGCTTGCTGTATGAGGAGCAACTCAAGGAGTTGAAGAGGCTGGCTGACCAGATGAGACTGCAGCGGGTAACCATTTGAATGCATAAAATAGCCTTATATATAAGCTTTTTTTTTTTTTTTGCTTTTTTTTTCAAACGACTACAATAAATGTAGGCCTTGTATATATATTCAGCCATATAGTTTAACGTCTAGCCTATTTGTAAATGACTTGAATTGTCCATAAAATATTAATACATATTTACACATGCCTGTTTTGACTCTTCAATATGCCGAATGTTGTGTTGGATAAGAAACTCTGAGGCGATAATTCGAATTGAGGAGAATACTGTCTGACTTTGACAAGATTGTTAATTAGGCTATATGATAATACTTTCAATTAATTTTAAAGGACCTTGCTATTGCTGCAAAGGATGCTATGGCGGGTCAGTTGGAGATGATTAAGATTAAATATGAGGAGGCCTTAGAGATGAGGAAGAAAGCCGAGCTTGACATTGAAGCTTTCCGTCCGGTATGATTCCAATAAAACTTATAACATTTATTTTTATAAGCAAAGAAAAGTGATAGAATGAGATATAGCGTATCTTTTATATTCTCAGGATGTTGATGCCGCAACCTCCGCGCGCATTGCTTTGGAGAAGCAGCTAGAAAACCTGGAGGTGGAATTAGAATTCCTTCAAAGAGTACACAAACAGGTAATTAAAACTCAAAATAAACTTGTACTTGATAAATAAAATCGAAATGTTTTAATATTTCAAAACTGAACGCTTTCAGGAAATCGACGAGCTTATGAAACAAATATACTCAGCCCACGCCACAGCAATGGACATCTACAGTCTCCCCGACCTCTCAACCGCTCTCAAGCAGATCCAACACCAGTATGATGACATTGCAGCTAAGAATTTGCAGGTGGTTATTTTTACACGACAGATATTGATTAAAAAGTTTAGAACTGAGGAGGCTGCCACATTGTACACACACACACACACACACACACACACACACACACAAAAACCAAAACACTGAGTTTAAACAAAATGTGTTACAACACTCCATGGCCTTCATATATTAAAAAAAAAAAATTCTGCAGGAAATGGATTCTTGGTACAAAACTAAATTTGATGATCTCAACAACAAAACAACAAAACATGTGGACAAGGTGCGAAGCGTGAGACAGGAAATTGTCACTGCGAAGAAGGATGTAAGTAATAATGATCTTTCTTTAACATGCTTACATTGGACAAAAACATATTTTATACTTTGTTAATTTTTACTATAACACCATCCAAAATTATCACAGTATAACATTAATTCATTGTTTTTTAGATTCAAAATAAGCAGCGTGATTTGGACTCTTTGAACACCAAAAATGAGGCTTTGGAAGCACAGATCCGTGAGACTCAGGAAAAGTACAGAAAAGAACTAGAAGAACTCCAGGTGAAACAAATATGCTTTGGCCTACATACAAAGTAAAATCGAAGAAAGAAATTTAATATATGATAAACTCATCTGATGTTTTTTGTCAGGCAAGAATTGAGGCCTTGCAGCTTGAGCTGAAATCCTCCAAACAGAGGATAGCGCTCCTCATGCGTGAATACCAAGATCTGCTCAATGTGAAGATGTCCCTTGAGATTGAAATTACCACATACAGGTAACATTTAGCAACTTATGATCAAATAATACAGTTTAAACCCAAACAAATACCACAACTCCAAAAACACATACCAGAATTGAATAATTTCGAAAGTGCCATTTTCTTCAATCCTTCCTCCTCAATTGTTGTTCATAGGAAGCTCATTGAGGGCGAGGACTCTCGTCTGACTTCCGTCGCACAGAGCATGCAAACCTTGTCCCTTATGAGTGGCAGCATGAGTGTTCACAGTGCTGGAGCCAGAGGTGTTGCAGGTGCCCTGGGTGCAAGAGTTGCAGATACAGTAGGCGGAGGTCTTGCTGGAGGGCTAGGTGGTGGTCCTGCCACAGGTCTTGGAGGAGGCATCGGTGGTGGTGTTGCAGGAGGTCTTGGTGGTGGCCCTGCCACAGGTCTTGGAGGAGCTGTTGGAGGTGGTCTTGGAGGAGGTCTTGGTGGTGGCCCTGCCACAGGTAATGGCGGAGGTATTGTTAATGGGACCACCGGTGGGGTTGGCGGCCCAGGCACCACTGTGGACTACACTCAAGAGCAGGCTGTGGAGATGACGGAGAGGAAGACTGTGCTTATCAGGTAGCATTAAAATTAAGCTTTCTGTCAGAACCATGGTTGCGCATGTGCTCTTTCTGTGGTGTTTGTGCAGAAACTTGGGGCCAATTCTGGCTCTGAGTTATATTCCCATCTCATTCCCTTTCTCTCTTTCTACAGTGTTTTATGACCTTTCTCAATTATCTCTGCAAATACAAGGTACAAAAGCTGTCACTAGGGCAGTAACCTTTCAAAAGACACACCTTTGTACCATATTTACCCCTAAAGGTTACATATTAGTACCTAAATAATAAAAGGGTACAACCCCAGTGACAGCTTTTGTGCCTTTTATCTGAGAGTGATGGCAAAATAAAATTAAATCTAAGTATCCTATCCATAAACTTAAACAAAGAAAATGTACTGTAGAGCTTTGAGAAAATAAAAAGTGTAGAATTAATGTGTTTAATTTTAGCCTGCTGATATTCTGCATTGTTTTCTCCTACAGAACAGTTAAAACTGAGGATGATACGCTGGAGAGCAACACACAGGAGAAATCTTATTCCATCTCTGGAGCAGCAGATGATGAAGAGTAGTGGTGTTTTCTGCTCACCAGTCCTGCCTGCAGATGCGTGTGCCTTACTACTCAAAGATCAGCTTGCGTCTTGCATTGCTTGTCCACAAATGGAAATAAAGCTCTGAGCATCATGTCCTTTTCTGGGTTTTGTTTCTACATGGTTTGTGCATACAATCCACTTCTCCACAATATCAACAGGTGTTAGATGCACGGCACCTTATGACTGTATAGGAGACAGATGCTGAAGAAGGAATAGACAGGAAAACATCTTAAAATAAAGGCAGGGAGTGTGATCGTGTCACTCAAGGCTCAGTTTATCACCTTGATTCTTTGGCTAAAGGGAGACCCCGAGCTGTCATACGAATGGCACTGCCACAACACGCAGTCACAATCACTGTATGGCCCCATTCTATCTAAATTTGCCCTCTTCATGTGCATCTGATCCATCCTGATTGCTTCACACTGGAACATGCCAAACACTCAAACTGTGTGAGGTAGATGTGCACTGGAGTATTTAAGCATAAAACTACTGTCAGCAAAAGGAGCACTGTTGTTGACACAAAACAGTCACAGATACATAAAGCATGGCATGTGGCTTGCACTTGCAAAAAGTATCAATTTAACACATTTTATTTAAAAATCTATTGCATACACACAGCAAAATCTCCAGAGTTAAATCAACTCTGCTCAGATTATATATGGTCCCTCTAGTGTTAAAGTAACACTAAAGCAGAGTTAAAGTTAATGAGATAATTAAGCAATTAATTGATGATTGTGCATTAGTGATGAACACCTGCTATTAACAAGCAGAATCACTGAAGAAAAGAGAAACACAAGAAGTACAACTGACTTCAGTCACAGCCTTATTAAATGCTTAATTATCTCATTAACTTTAACTCTGCTTCAGTGTTACTTTAACACTATTTAGAGAGGGGCCATATGTACTCTGAGCAGAGTTGATTTGTGCAGCAGTTTATGCTGTTAATAATCCAATCCATCATAGACTTTAAATGAAATACTGCTTATTCAATTGAAAATAACTTTCAGATCACGAGTCTGACCTTGAGCACTGACATGACATCTTTAAACTACACTTCATACATGCGAGTCAATAGTCTACAGTAAACAAAAGATACTGTAAATGCTCACAAACACTAAAACGTGTGGAACTAGAAATAATCAATTAAGATAAGGAAGTCTAAATATTCCTGGAACCCAGAATGTTTTTTTTTTTTTTTTTTTTTTTGTATTTTTTTCATGTCATTATATTGTTTAGAGCTTAAGAAACAATAAAAATAACATTTTTGAAAAATTATATTTCATTCATATGTTATGCTATGTCCTCTGTAGTGACATTAAATGACATGAAAAGACATGTATAGGCAAAAACAATGTTTTTTTTGTTTGTTTGTTTTTTAATTCACCAATCAATTTTTAGGCTTCAGTTTTAGGCTTTGTTTAAAGATGATTCTCAACTATGTTATGAAAGATATAATGGAATTAATTGATATACCATTTTATTATTTTAATGCAATATGTGGGTAAAATAGCCATGGGTCTTCCCATTCAATACACTGCATCTATACACTGTATCTAATTTGCATATTAATATGTTCTTGGGGCAACATCTAATGAAAAAAAAAAGTGGACACTTGCTGTGTCTCCCAAAATGCCTGATAAACATGATTTAAGTCCTGTTGTCCTCTACAGTGGACATGTGTAAAATCGATGTTCTGTTTTGTAACAGAAAGTCATATTTTGATTAGAAACCCCATAACATTTTCCTGAGATGTTTATTCATGACAAACAATCTGAAATTTATTCAGATGTAAATTATAATAACAAAATAATATCATATTTCCATAAGGGTGTTAAATTTGATCACTAAATCAATGTCAGTCATATTTAAAGACCAAGGAGAGGGAGTGGGCATGGTGAAACCTCTGAAAAGCCCTGAATGTGCTCTTTACAGGACATAAAATGTGACATGTATGATGTCAGAGAAAATCACTCAAATATAATATCCACTACAGAGAACAAAAGTCTGTTCCAATATCTGATGAGAGAGAATAATTCAAAGGCCTCTTCACAGTATTATAGGATCTGCATGAACTTTAGTGCATGTACAAAAACAGTCTGACTGGAGACAATAAAGACAAGTGAAATTCATTACATTGGTAACACTTTACAATAAGGTCTCATTTGTTAACATCAATGCCTTAGCTAACATAAACTAACAATGAACAAAATATTCTTACAGCATTTATTAACCTATGTTAATGTTAGTTAATATAACAATATTAAAAATGTGTTAGTAAACGTTGAGATTAACATTAACTAAGATTAATAAATGCTGTAGATGTATTGTTCATTATTGTTAATGTAGTTAACTAATGTTAACAAATGAAACCTTCATATTTCATTTTATTAATATACTTTTATGCCTATAAAATACATTACACTTATTTATTATTTTAAATGCACACATAAACACAACATGTATTATACTGTGTATAGCCCAAATACACTTTAATACACAATTTAATTAGAATGTTAAACAAAAAGTCAACAGTAAGGCTAAGTGGTGATTTAAGGTCATGTGATTATTTAGCAGATTTGGGAGAATCATAGTCCCCTCTGGGATTAACAATAATAATTGAATCTAAAGCAAAAGGGATTACACCGCAGATTAAAAGAGGTTAAAACAGCCATCCAGTCATTTAGTCGCTTTTCAAAATAGTATAGCTCGTCTTGACAGCAGTTCGTTTCATTTTTAACACCAAAACAAAAACAATAACAAAATGTATTATTATTATGCCTGTTTCAGCCTACTAGATTTTTTTTTTAATTGACAGCACTGGAAAGATTCAGGGTCTTGAACATATCGGGTTATTCAATAGCCCCTCATTAGCTACTACTTTAGCTACGGTCATCACTTCCACAAGCTCATCCCACCCGAAACGGAGGCGCAATTAACGGCCAGTACTTGCATTGTTTCTCCGCAGAAACGCTCTGGACATGTCAATCCTGTCCATTAATGAGGGGGCTACAGACAGTTTCCATTGATGGTCGCGGATTCATATCATTAGTGTGCCTTTTGCCAGTCATGTAATATGCATTCCGAGCTATAAGCGTTGTAAAGTTGGTGATATGCATTACGGCATGCTAAAAAAATGAATTGCCTCATGCTTTGCCTGCATGCGTGCATTATCAATATAATTAGCTGGCGTTTACATGAGTGGCTATGTGACCTTTCAAAGACGGGAGCTATCCAGGGTCCTGCCAGGCCACATGAATGCTGCTGAAAAAGGATTTAAATCTGGTCATTACAGCTTATTAGAATCAATGTGCAAATGCAACTGCCTCCTTTTATATTTAAACATTTTTTTTTTCCATTTATTTTGATTGAAATAAATTATTGAGGGGTGGGGGTGTATTCAAAATGAATAACAGGGATGTCTATGTTAAATAAACCTGCTACAGGACTCAATATGTCCCAGCAGTAAGTATTTTTTTTCCCTCACAAATTATATCAAGAACCTCATATTTAGCCTACAAGACGAATATTTTAGGACAATTTATTTATCAGAAAATGTTATGCAGACACCCAAATTATTCCAAATGTTTTCAATTCATGACTGAATTGAAAGAATCTCGTCAAAGGAATAACTAATGATCCGTCTGTACATACCAGCACACAAAACTCCCTCAGTCTTTTTTCCCAGCGTCCACTTAAATGATCCGAGGATCAAAAGGGGGCAAAAGTTGGTGCTCTCTAAAACCTGAGAAATTCTGTCACTTTTTGCATATGGTTTTAGTGCCTTAATCCCAATTAGGCCCGGCTGACACACAGAACTATTCACCGCAAACCTCCCCTGCATACATTTGCCTAAAAATGAACTTCACAAATAGAGCTCGCGGTAAAGGCGTTCGACAGCAGAGAGAATCGGATAGACTGAAGGTTCATTCTTACGCGCTCGAGTGAAAAAGGGTATGAATTTATAAGGTACACCGAAACATTTCAATTCAGACAAGTTTACACCCCATTATGCGAGGCCTTTCAACTGGGACAAGAGAGGTAAAGTTGGGGAAATTCGGTTCAAAAGGCAGAGCTAACTTTGTTCAGGCTTTGAATACTGAAACGAAGCAGCCCCCTTCCTTTTGAGAGCATTTAGAAATGGGAGCACGCATGAACAGAGTCGAATCGGTAGCCACTTATCTCGCCACTTTCTAATGCGACTTTGAATATTAGTCTGGGTTAAAATCCCAATCATGTCATCTGGTGGGACTCCCATACAAGCATAATTACTATTCAATCGCGTCACTAATGTCCCACCCGCATCCCCTATCTGCGACGCAGCTGGTCCGTCCATTGTGAGGCGTGCACTTTCCCGCAACAAGAGTGAGAAGGTTAAGCGCATAAAAATAAGATTAATATTTGTAGCCAAACATATTTTCGTTCATGTTAAATAAATAAATGATAAAAACATGTTGACCTTTATTTTTGTTACATTATACTCGACCATGCAATGTTGTGAATTCAGGGTGATTGGAAAAAGTGTCCCAATCAACCTGAATTCACCCTATAACTAAAGTAAAAAAAAAAGAAAAAAGAAACGCAGCAAATGATTTGTATACAAAAAACGTTTTCATTATTTGCACTGGGAATATATGAAAGAGAACGATGAGAAAAGAAAGTAAGAGCCTATAAAAGGAGTTTGTATGGCAGAGCGTTTATGGTTGGCGTAAAAAAAAAAAAGGTTTTCTTTAGAGCTCAGGCATTGTGCATCGTTCAGATAGAGTGGTGAACCCTTGGCACTCAAGGCCAGTTTGGACGCATGAATGAAACCCCTGGTGGGACACTGCAGTTCTTCACACAGTCGCTGTTACTCTACATTCATGCTTCATTATTTGGCAACCTGTTAAATCAAATCCCGCATTTAGCTCGAATTGTAACGCTGAGACCCTGAGAAAATGCTTTCAACCACTTGAGCAACACTTTCTCCGAATCTCACAATCCGACGCGTAAAAAAAAAAAAAAAAAACTGTCCTGGAATGCTCCGTTCGGGTCCACAATATTGTTCCGAAATAAAGCTGCTGCCGTGTAATTAATGTGCCATTTAAAAGACACGAGGACAATGCGAGCGTTCAAGCTATTTGATTTCATTTAATTTTCCATCCCATTTGCTCTGAACACTGCTTTAGCTCCCAAAACCTCTGCTCCAATGAGCGCTCTGGGATGACTTTCACCCTTTGCTTTTCCCGGTTAGGAGGACAGAAAAGAAAACGTCCCCGTTTCCGCCTTTGTGCACAATTTATTAGTTGGAAAACTTCGACTTTAAAGACACAAGACGAGAATGAGAATGGGCCCGGCTGGTGTGAGAGCTGTAGAGGCCGGACCCGCTGTTGCAGAGCGGATGGGAACCAGTCACAAATGGCAACATTAATAAATAACCCACCACACAGCCGGCCTTTGCATGCGCCTATTCAAAAATTGTTCGCGTGTCGTTCACGCTCTTTGACTCATTAAGGAGCCCAAAGAGAAGGCTCCCAGAAAGGAGCAGTGGGGTACCTTTTCCTGAAGAAAGAAATCCCACCTCTGCTTCTCCAATTACAGCGGAGTGTCATCGCAGAGTCGCCAGGGCAGAGGTTAGCGGGACATGTTCATGGCTTGAATTTATCGCCCACAAATTCTTGTTTCTTTCCTTCGGCCTCTGTTCAGTCATTGAGGACCACGATCAAAGAGGTCAAATTAAGTTTTAAAACCAGTGGGAACAATACCACTGAAGTCACTTCAGATGACACCCAATGGTCCTGAGTGAAAATCTGAGTGGGTTCCTCTTCTCGACACACGTCCAAATGATAAAAAAGGACATTTAACATAAAACACTAAATTGTTATTTATTTATAACTTTGTATTCAAAAGAGCAATGCTCTTTTTCAAATGTTATACATGGATCAAGTATATTAATTCGTAGAGGCTAAAATGATCACTTTAAATATGCATGAATAAAATGTATTTAGAAAGTATTATTGCTTTTCCTTTGAAAACATCCAATACAAGTGAAAGCCGCTAAAAGATGTCGTGTTTTGTCCTGCGTCCTTTGATAAAGTCTTCTCCATTAATTCTAGAGCCCTGCAGGGCGCTTCATCAAAACTGAATGCGACCATCCTGATACGTGATCTGTCGTCAAAAAGTGTGAAATGATAAGGTGGTGGTTATTTTGAAAGCGGCTCTTATTTTTTTTTTGGCTGGTTCTCCTGTTGAGTACCTGCCCGGTCCCAGCACGGCACACGCCGGGAGTCAATAGAAGTTAACAAGTCTCCCAAACATTCCTGCTCCTTTTGTTGAAACGGCAACAGACAATGCAGCCAGAGAGAGAATAAAGAGCTTTGAAGTACATAAAACCTAAAAGGATGCAGCCAAGTAGATTTAAAGTAGTCACTGATTTCCAAAAACTGGTTTGTATGGGAACAATAAAAGGGGAGAGAATTTATGGAGAAATTATACAGTGGATTTGTCACTTAAAATATCGGAACTGTCTGGAGGACAAAGCCACATGCTGAGGATTAATGGTTGCGCCAGACCTTTGATTCCGCACTCTCTTTTCTCTGCCCTTGACAAATTGGATTTTGGGGATGGGAAGGTCGCTGGGGCCTATTGTCTCTTGACCGTTTGGAGCGGTTCATTATGCGTGAGGGTGAGGGAAAGTCTCCATGTGACCATTTCGGAGGGTTCTACAGCTGCTAAAAGAGCGCAACTCTCTCATAGCGCGCTGCTCGCCCTTGCGCATTAATGTGCCGAGGGGTACCTGACTGCGCCATAAGTAAAAGCCGGATCACACACGCCACCGCGTCACTTGGCGGGCGGATATTAGTCTGTCCTCATCTCAGACTCTCTGCTCATCTCAATCAGTGCCTGCTTGGTCGTCCTGGTTCTGATAGCTCAGCCCCACGCAGAGCTAGCCATGCAAGCGACTCGGACACCCACTATCAGTGTGTTCGCCGACTGCAGCATCCCAGCCGGGCTTCGGATAGGTCCGGTCCCGGGCATCTTCAAACTGGGGAAGTATGTTTCGGACCGCAAGGAACTTGGAGTGAAAAAGAAGGTTAGTTTGATTTTTGTCCTTTAAGAAAGATAAAGAGTGTTAAACATTTTATTATGACTTGAAAGTTTTTAATAAAATGCACACCGAGAGAAATGTGACATTTTTTCTATTACAAACGGATTATGCATTCGTGAGATTTTGTGCGAAATATTGCACAATTTAGAATAGATATATGCCTTTTGCATTTGTATTTTATTCTGCAGCTTTTTATTTAATCTATTGAATGACACCTACATATAAGTACAAATAAAATACAATTATAATAATAACAACAAATTATTATTATTGTATTTTTATTTTTTTACTACTACTATCAATAATAATAATAATAATAATAACAATAATGCTTTGATCTGAAAAAGAAACAAAATCAAAAGAAATCAAAATATCACATTTTTTATTCATTTAGAAGTAATTTGTATGCAGTTAAAAAAAAAAAAGAAAGAAAAAGTTATAGTTATAATAACACCTTACTTTTCCAAGTGTGGATACTGACCTGTCACTCTTCATAAAGCATCCTCGTATTAATTGGTTTGTGCTGTCAGTTTAGAAATAATTGAGTTATATTAGCAGGACAACATGTCATTCTGTGCCTTTTACTTAACCGCCTTAATAGGGTGAAGTGAGTTTCTGCGCGAGATTTCATGCCCTCTACCCTATTAAATTTCAAAGGCTTGAGGGCTGGTTTTTCCCATGTACCATTTCATTTTGATATAAAGATAACAGTAAACCAGACAATAACTAAGCAGTTGATAAAAATACAGATTAAATGTAACTGGAAACACTACATCAAATATTATTATAAATCACAATATGGCCAAGGCATTTTATTAAAAAAATAATAATAATTGAAATATATAACTATATGAAACATATTTTAAAAATAATAAAAATGTGGAATATTCGTAAATCAAAGGGGTTTAAAAGGCGTTACATGTAAACGGCTTTTACTTTCCTAAATAAGTTGTAAATAGACTGGAGCTCTTTACGCTGTCTGCTTCTGTGATTGATGCGCGTAAATGCAACGCCGCGGGCCATGGGCGATCATCAGGTGCAATCTCCGTGTCAAATGTCACGCTTTAATCTTTAATTTGTTTGAACAGAATAGAAATGCTTTGACACTCTTCAAATTCGTTTCTCATATCAACTCAATTATGTGGCCTGTTCCATGAACATTATCGCCATTGTCTAATAGACCATATAAAACGACATTAACGCGCTTTTGTTTGAAATACCTTGGGGTGATATAATTAAAAATGTGTGGCAGAAAAATAAAAAGAAGAAGAAGAAGAAATATATAATAATAATAATAATAATAATTATAATATATATATATATATATATATATATATATATATATATATATATATATATATATATATATATATATATATATATAGAAACAAACATTTTTAGAAAAATATTCTAAAATACAATTTCAACAGCTTCACAGGTGGCAGACATCATGAACCAATTTTTTTTTAATTGACTATTTTAGCTACCTTTCCTTATGAACCAAGCAAACAACATTAAAACAGGTTATTCATGTTAAAATTTGTATTTGTAGATCCGTCTGGTGAGGGGAGAATTTGTGGATGAGTCTGGAAGCGCAGTTCCAGATTGGATCGGGTTAATACGCGCGGCCAGGAACAGTCAAGAACAAAACCTCGAGGCAGTCTCGGATTTACCTGGAGGACAGGTGAGTAAGGAAAAAAATATAATGAATTCGATCCTATGTAAATTGCAGACTATTTCTAATACTGTTCTTTCTTTTCGAAAGATATTCTACCGCGTGATAAGAGAAATACAGACTGGAGAGGAATTGAGCGTTTGGTATTCCAACGCACTGGCGCAATGGTTTGATATTCCTACGACTGCAACTCCAACTCATGACGAAAAAGGTGAGACGTGCGTCATAATTTCGTTTATTTAAAAATGTACAATAATTAAATATAATTCTTGAAGTAGAGAATACACCTTTACATTAATATATTGCAGAACTATAAAGTACAAGATGTATGTAGCCATTCAAATTTCAAAATTATTTTAAAATGAAAATGCATTTGAAAAATTAGAATGAAATGTATTATCAAATAAAGCGACAGTGTAATATCAAATTAGCCTATATAAGCATATTATATTATATTGTTAAAACTAATAGTAAATTAGTCATGTTTTGATGGGCTATGAATGATTTTTTAAGCAACACGGCCACCAGCACAATCAAAAACAAATCCTATTCAAATCCGATTTAATAGGCTTATCTGAGAATGTTGTCGGATTATCCCTGTTTAGTATTAAATCGAAAGGTCTGTCGTCTGGGGCAGTAACTCCTATTGATTGGCTAAGAATTACTGAGCACACACACATATACTGCAGGCTACTGTATTTGCTAGCTATATATTAACATATGATTGATCATGCTCAGCTACGGTCTGTATTATCTCTCTTAATTAGTTTCATTCACTAATAAAGTCCTGGATGTCCTCTCCTGGGCCGATGCGCGGTGTATTTCAGCGACGGGAAGAGGTTAACAAATGTCATCTAGTCATTAATATTCATGTATTCAAAAGCAAATAAATTCAAAAAGGTGCTCTACGGTAAATTAGCTGGCTGCATAAGGTATTGTTAGCTGGTGAATGCAAACTTTTATGTGGGATGTATATTGCCCTGATTTGCGACGCTGTACTGTGAGCGCTGCTCCCGGGCCAATACGCGG
This sequence comes from Chanodichthys erythropterus, assembly GCF_024489055.1. Lineage (NCBI taxonomy): Eukaryota > Metazoa > Chordata > Actinopteri > Cypriniformes > Xenocyprididae > Chanodichthys > Chanodichthys erythropterus. Next base: position 25,203,512 of record NC_090222.1, on the reverse strand, counting down.
TGCGCTCCTTGACATACGCTTCCTTTTCTCCACCGTCAACAGATGGGCCAGCCTCATTGTCTTATGCGACTCGCGATTTCAAGCAACAGCTGCCGTCAATTCCACGGGAAAGCGCACAGGGAAAGTCCCTATTGAATGTATTGGTTTGTAAGCGCCAGATTGGGCCGACGCTTGCTCTTTTGATGGTGACAATAAACAACGGGGTTTTGAGAATTACAAAATCATTACATCTATATCATTGACCCCAGACTGCCCAACTGGTGTCATGCCAACGTGACCAAGGCGTGGTGATAAAAAGTCATGACTGCAGGCTTTAAAATAAAACTGAATCAAGTAGCCTATCACTTGCAGTCGTTCTTGAGTTGCTAACGGAGATTAAAAACATCTTTATGACGCATTATTTTTTAGGCCCTTTCATAATGCATTTTAAGAGTGTTGCAGCTGAAAACAACGTCATTTAATTGCGGCTTAATTTTTTTTTTGTTTCAGGCGAGGAGCGCTACATTTGCTGGTACTGCTGGAGAATATTCAAATACCCGAACACTCTGAAAGCTCACGTGCATTTCCACTGTGCGTTGAGCAACGGCAGAAGCTTGGTGAGCAACGAGCAAATGAGAGGCACAGACAACTTCAACAGATCTCCGAAATCCGGAGACATCCCGAATACGTCGTCCTCTCCACGGAACGGCCACAGCACCTTCATGTCAGACGCAGTGAAACCGTTCGCCAATAAAGCGGGACTATCCAAAAAAACGAGCGCAGAGGAGCAGGACAGAGCCCTTGACATGAGTGTGACCTCCGCCAGGAACCCCGGTCACATCCTGGGCCTCGGCGGGACATCGTCTGTGCTCAACAGCATGGGTTTCCATCCAGGCGTGCGCTCTGCTTTCAAACCAATGGGACTTTCAAAGATCTCCCCGGCTGAGGTCGCGAGAGATGAGCCTACTGTGAAACCAAACAGTATTGGGTTTAGTAAACTGCTTGGAAACATGAAGTCAGTGCGCACCCTAAATGAACCTCTACCAAACGTTCATCCCACAAAATGCGCGCACCCCATGGACAGCACACCTCCCGTGATCCCCTGCGCAAACACCATCCGTGGCTTTCCTCTACTGCCACATTTTGAGGAGACCTCAGCTTTCAAGCACGTTGAAAGCCGCATGCACCCTGCCCTATCGCCCTCGCGCTACTCCCAGCTTCCAGCCGGGTTTCACTTCGAGAGGTTCTCCTTGCCACAGTTTGATGGGGGAAAGTCCTACAATGGAGACTGCAACATACCCCTCATGCCATTCACGGTTTACAATGGAGAGCTCCTTTATAGCTCCCCGTACTACCCTCTGAAATTTCACTTCGGCAACCTGCTGAAATACCCAGACTACTTTGGCGCGCCCGCTCTCAATCCAGATCTAAACGCGATTACAAATATAGACAGGGAGATAGCGATGCACACGCAACAGCTGTCTGAAATCGCCGTGGAGAAGAACCGTTCACGGCTGGAGTCTATGCCCGCATCGAACCCAAACTCGGGCAAGCCAAAAAAGGGACATCTGTGTCTTTACTGTGGCAAACTGTACTCTCGAAAATACGGGCTGAAGATTCACATGAGGACTCATACAGGTTACAAACCACTCAAATGTAAAGTGTGTTTTAGGCCTTTTGGCGATCCCAGCAATCTCAACAAACACATCCGACTGCACGCGGAGGGAAATACGCCATACAGGTGCGAGTTTTGCGGGAAGGTTCTCGTGCGCAGGCGAGATTTGGAGAGGCACGTCAAATCGAGGCATCCTGGTCAAAGCATTAAAAAATCCGACGACAAAATGGAAGGCATCTTCGAGGACGCCGAGCAAAAAAGCGACAACGACAGCGACGTCGACGTTTGCTTTACAGATGATCAGAGCGACCAGGAATCGAGTAAAAACAATGATTAATGGACCGATTTCTGGACAGACATACCGAAAAAGACTTTGCTCTTATGTAGCTAAATTATGCATGTACATACATTAGTTATGAATTGTTTATTTTATAAAATTATTGTGAAAAGAAAACCTTGCAGAATGAGCAAATGTTCCCCTTAGTAAATTAAATCATTCTGTGAAGGAGGCACTCATGAAGTTAATCTCATAACATGTTTATTGGTATTGAGTACATCTCAGCGCCCCCAATGTGGAGCTGCACTTTATAAAGACGGGTTTATGGCATACAGCAGATGCGTTTGCGTCTTCTTTTCTTGTTAATCCTTTCTTTAAAAATGTCTGACCGTTTCCTTATAACCCAACGTTGGAATTACCTGTCAAATTCGCACTTTCTTTTACATTTTTTTTTTTTTTTTTTTTTTTTTTTTACCAAAAGCATTTAACTCATTCTGTATAAATGATTTTTTTCCTTTTTTTTTTTTGCAGAACAACGGGCACCTACCAATAAAAATAAAGTGGTGTTTCAAAGAAATATTGGTGTTTCTATTTAGTCGAAAAGCATCTGTAAAACAAACAAAAAAGTGAAGTTAAAAAGTGTGTTAGGTAACAGCTGTAGGTTGTATCGTTTATTATTATTAATATTAATATGAATTGATATTGTATATGACCATATTTTCCTTAAAAAAGGGAAAGTCCGTTTCTAAATAAAAATAAAAAAGGTTCAAGATCAAATATAAATTAAAATGTGTAAATGTTAAGTTTAGACTGGCTTCATATTTTTTTCATTCATAGCATTTTTGAATCCATAGCAAAGAAACGACGAGAAAATGACATTTTCCTGGATTTTCAGACAGCGCATTGTTCCCTTTCTATAGACACTCTCAGACATTAGATACGTTACACACATATAGCGGTTAATTATTTCCAGGAACTCAATTTCATCTTAAAAGTGGTTACAAGCAGCTGTTACCTTACAGAGATCTTCACTTTTAATTGTATTACCTAATGTAGACACGTTAATTCAGTCATACTTTCTGGCATGAATAAAAACGGTTAATTAAGATGTAATAAAGCACATTTTTAGGTTACCTAACAAAACATGTATATCATCTGACAGCTTCCTTGCTATCTACATTAATTATTCCCATAGGCCTATCTCTCTTCATAACATGCAGATATTTAGGCAAAATGTATAGAGCAAATCAACATCCTGACTGAATAAAGGGAGGTCTTCCAAGTTGTGAACAATAGCAAACAGTCACAATGAACGAAGTTATAGAAATTTACCCTTAAGGTTGGAGGATGAAGATTTAGTGTATACAAAAAAAAAAGCAGCAGTCTCTCTCCACGCAGTATTCTATGATTTCTTTCTTTCTCTGTCCTTCTCCATCTTTGGTGTGTCCTTGATGTGTGACTTTCTCTTTCAGAGCCTCGGCTGTTACCAGTCATTGTGTCTTCAAGGTACTGACAACACAAGAACAGACTGTAAGTTATAGCATCAGCACCATGATTGTTTTTATTTGTTACCGTGGAGTAAATGAAAGAGGATATACTCATGTGTAATTATTACTTCTGTGCAAATGAGCGATTCTTTAACTACAGACAGGGTTTACACTGGAGAGTCTCTGTGAATACCATGAAAGAACTTTTGAATGAATATAATTGCATTTTTTTTTTCTTCCCTCGGGGACTCTGTTATTTCTTCACTTGTTCACTCTTCTTTTGCTGCTAATATGAAAGATTTTGGATACGAGCCAGAGATAACCCGCACATCCCCTTCCCCTGGTGCCCCCCGCCCCCACCAGCGCTCAAATCAATTAGTGCCGTTGATTAGTCCAGACACCAGAAAGAGGGATTGATACTGTTGAGAGACTGTTGGCTTTTCACACAGTCTGGGAGCTAGAGAAGTTTGGCAATATTATTATTACATCTGCAGAGAATCGACCAAAGCAGCAATTAACCAATAACACAAATCTTTTAAGCGAGCTGTACCATGCTGTGGAAAAGCGCCAAAATGCATACAGTTTACTGTACAAAGGTTTGAGGTCAGGATTTTTTTTTTTTTTTTTTTTTTTGAAAGAAGTCTCTTATGCTCAAGGCTGCATTTATTTTATCAAAAGTACAGTAAAATTGTGAAATTTTATTACAATTTAAAATAACTTTTCTATTTGAATATTTATTTTAAAATATAATTCATGTGATGGCAAAGACGAATTTTCAGTCTTCAGTGTCACATGATCCTTCAGGAATCATTCTAATACGCTGATTTGCTGCTCAGTAAACATTTCTTATTATTATCAATGTTGAAAACAGTTTTTGCTGCTGTGGAAACTGATTTTTTTTTCAGGATCCTTTGATTAATAAAACGTTCAAAAGAACAGCATTTATTTGAAAAATAAATCTTTTTACCATTATAAATATTTTTACTGTCACTTCTGATCAATTTAATGCATCCTTGCCTAATAAAAAAAAAAAAAAAAAAAAAAAAAAAAAATCTTACTGACCCCAAACGTTTGAATGGTAGTGTGTATACACACACAAGCCACTTTATTAGGTACACCTTGCTGGGTTGGAGCCCCTTTTGCCTTCAGAACTTCCTTAATTCTTCAAGGCATAGATTCAGCAAGGTTCTGGAAACATTCCTCAGACAATTTGGTCTATATTGACATGATAGCATCACACAGTTGCTACAGATTTTATGATATGGTGACTGTGGAGGCCATTTGAGTATAGTGAACTCATTGTCATGTTCAAGAAAGCAGTTTTAAGTGATTTGAGCTTTGTGTGCGTTATCTTGCTGGAAGTACATGTCAGAACATGGGTAGCACTGTAGTCATAAAGGAATGGACATCTGCAACAATACTAAATACGATGCTCAAAGGGGTCCGAAGTGTGCCAAGAAAATATCAGATAGAACTTCAGCAGATCGTCTTGAACATGTCTACATGCTTAAGTGTATTGAGTTGCTGCCATGTGGTTGGCTGATTAGATATTTGCGTTGAACAGGTGTACCTAATAAAGTGGCCAGTGAGTGTGTATAGACTATACACTGTAAAAAAGAATTGTTGGTTTAACTTAAAGTAAATTACCTGGCTGCCTTAAAATTTTGAGTTCATTGAAATTAAAAATTTGAGTTAATACAATGAAGGCGATTGGTTTAATCAACAGAAACTCAAAATATTATGCTTTACAGTGTATGTACAGTATATATATATCAATTACATTTGGTAAAATATGTTTAAGCTAAATAATACATTTGTAAATATTAAAATATGTGCCAGCCTGGCTTCATAAGAAGTCATAATAATTCACAGAAAACGGAAAAAATAAATAAAAAAGGCATAAAAATTTATGTCAAACAATTTTGCCATCTTATATGAATTATTTCAACTATAAATAATAATAAGAGATAAAAGAAATATCTTCACTTCCACATAGCTCTGTGATGTGCGTTCACATGAAAATCTCAGCGCATGCCTGTTTATGCGGCATTACCGTGAAACAACCGGTCCCGGAAAACTTTACATCAGTCCCTCTTCTATTGCAAACAGTGGGTTAATTTGTAGGTGAACTAACCCTTTAAACTCACATAACATTTAAAGTAGTCAGTAAAAATGAACACTGACGTCTTGTTACTCCAGCAAAGGTACTTGATGGCATCACTTTGAAAGAACAGCACAGAAAGTATACTCTAAAAAATAAAACATTGGTTCAACAACAACAAAAAAAAAAAAAATATGCTAACGTTTTCCACTAGAATTTTTAATTTAAGCCAATTGGGAGAATTACATTAATTCAAAGCAGTATTTTGAGTTGATCCAACATAATGTTTTAAGTAAGGTGAAGCCGTTTTTTTTTCCACAATAAAAATGCATTTCTAAGTAACACGAACTTATTAACTTATTTATTAGTTACATGAATGCAACTATTTAAGCTAATCCAACATAATGTTTTAAGTAAGGTTAAGATGCTTTTTGGACACAATAAAACGCATTTCTAAGTAAAATGAACTTACCAAGCACCGCTTGTCATGATGGTAAATCTCCAAAAACCCACATTAAGAAACTCTTCTAAATTAGCATAACAAAACACTAATTACTGTTAAATCTCCCTCACCATTAATCTTGTGCAAAAACCATTATATAACACTTAATTTTAGCATTTACTCTCCCTTTAAAGTGCCATGGGCAAAGCATGATGGGAAATATAAATCCCAGCCCAGTTTCACTTAACTTAAGTTTGTCTAAATTAAAAGAAGTGTTCATACAACTCAAAACAATGAAACACGTTTACACGTCATCAGATTGTATTTTACATTAACAGAACTTAAAATGAAATACATTTTTGATTAACTGAAAATGTTAAACTATGACAAGTCATGATAGTATATCGAATCAATAGGCACAATTTGTGTGTCATCCAAGCTCAATAAAATAACAATTACAAGTAAAAAGTCTAACAGCATTTCAGAACTTGATTTTTTATTTCACAACAATATATTTAAGTAATGACTAAAGGTGCCCTGAATTACTTTTTAGATTGTACTGGTTTCTGGAAATCAAATCAACCAATGCTATAGAAATAATGACAATAACACCAATCAACTTATATATAAAGCAAAAGGGAATAGCCAAAGGGAAATATATATTTGTTTAGAACTTTGCAATACTAAATATAAAAAATGAATGAGATGTATTGCAGTCCTTGACAGCCAGGTCAAGGAACAGGACCATAGAATGATTCCATTTCCTTCATCTGCACCTTGCCACCCATCCACCACACAACCTATTGGAATTGTAGGTGTTTTTGTTAAAGACTGGTTAGCCATGAAATTCATAGAAGTATAGAAAATGAGTTGACAGGTGAAGGGGAGAGATGCGAGCGTTAAAGCACAGAAGCCAACTAGGTATCTCATCATCTCGTCACCCTCTTTGACCCACCATAAAACTGAAATCTCTGTGCCGCGTTATAGCATTAGACAGATACAAATATAGCTAATTGAATGCCAAAATGGTAATCAATAAGAACCCAGTATTATTATTGAAGAATTTCTTTTAAAAATGATAAAGAATTCCGATTGAATAAAAACAACCACTATATAAAATAATGCACGGTAGACTCACGTTTCTGCTCTTTAGCATGAATGATGTTTCAGGTTAACAAAGTTTCATCCGTATCCTCTTCTGAAACAGTCTGCATTCTGCGATATCTATTCATCTTGCTCTCATTTCATATGCTTGCTTCATCAGTGTAAAAACATAATTCTTGAGCACAGAGCATATATAAATAAATACCTTTCATGGCTATTATATAGTTACTTGAATCACCAATGTGCAGCTTGTGCTTGAGGAATGAGAGGCAGAGGAGTAGAGGGACATAAGTAGGTTAGCGGAATTTACTACACATGTATTTGTTTCTACAAGCACCACACAAGCTGAATATACTTGTTGATTTAATGCCATTTAACATGGCCACATAAAGCGCTCATAGATGCTGTATAAGCCATAAGTACCATGTTGTGTTCATCAGAGGCAATGTAGGTTTTGATTACATTTTAAAAGCGAAAACAAAAGTCTTCAACAGGGCTGATTTGAAAAATAAAGGCTGTGCTCAAGAAGCCACGTGTCTAAAAAGAGAAAACAGTTTTATGCAAAAAAATTTAAATTCCAAAACATTAATATCCTCTGTGTGAAGTACACACATGGCATTTTTTTTAGTCTGACTGAATGCTGAAAAGTAATTGAGGAAAAAAACAGGAAGAGACATTGAAGAGCTCAAGTGCCTTGGTCAGGTTTCTGAGGCTTTTGTCTGGTCATGTGACTTTATCTGCAAAAGAGTCTGTGTGTTGGCGAAGCATATGTGGGGTTCTGGGCATGCCACGCTTCTGTGTGTGATGTTCAGGGATGCCAAAGGCACTTCTGATTTGGAATCAGATGATCCACTTGTTTCTAAGGCAACCGAGATGTCAGTGCCTATCAGGATCTTCAAGTGAGGTTTAGAGATAATTAGGCAAATATTTAATTATTTTATTTATAACGTAAATTATTTAAAGCAATAATTCACCAAAACATGAAAAATAATGTACTCACCCTTGTATTGCGCCAAACCTGCATAACTGACTTTATTCTGTGGAACAAAAAGGATGATTCTTTAAAAAAAAAAAAAAAAAGATTTTTTCAGTCCCTATAATTAAAGTCCTTGAGTTCTATGCAGTATAGTTTGGACCTGAACAGTCTTGAAAATATCTTCACTGTTTCTTCAATCAGAAGGCAGATGCAGGTTTGGAACAACATGAGTAATAGTATGACAACAACTTTAATATTAATTTCAAATATTTTATTTTCATTTAATAATGTGTTCTGGTTTAGTTTAGTTACATTTAACAGTGGATTTTCTATTAGTTTCAGCATAATTACAATTTTTATTCCTTATATTATTATAAAAGTATCATCAAATCAAATTTACTTACCCATGCATATCATGTACAGAAAATAAATTGGTATTAGTTGATTTACATATTAAAGGGTTAGTTCACCCAAAAAAGAAAATTCTGTAATTAATTACTCACCCTCATGTCGTTCCACACCCGTAAGACCTTTGTTCATCTTCAGAACACAAAATTAACATATTTTTGAGCTCTCTGACTCATCCATTGACAGCAATTTAACCACCACTTTCAAGGTCCAGAAAGGTAGTAAAGACATTGTTATAATAGTCTATGTGAATGCAGTGGTTCAACCTTAATTTTATGAAGAGACCAGAAGTCAAGTCAAGTCAAGTCAAATTTATTTATATAGCGCTTTTTACAATGGGTAATTGTTTCAAAGCAGCTTTACATATTAGAAGCAGAGAAAAAAGAGAAGTGGTTAAAAATAAGCTGTACAAGCAAGCGTGGTAATATGTAACATATACAAGAGGGTGCTACATTAAGCCAATGTCGGCTGACTCCCAGGGGTGGAAAAAAACCCCTAGGAGAAAAACCCAGCATGCTAACACTGGGAAAAAAGTCCTAGGAGGGAAAAAAACCCTTGGAAGATATATATAATATATGTAAATGGGTATGGAGATCAAAATCTGAATTATAAATTTTTATTATAGAGATTAAAAATAGATTATATATAAATATATAATCTATATATAATCTATATACGAAAATAACACTTTTTATGCGCAAAAACAAAACAAAAATAACGACTTTATTCAACATTATCCTCTCTTCTGTGTCATTCTCCTGTTAACGCTCAATGCTTCCAGGTTCAGAATGCTGAAATACAAAAAGAATACAAAAAGTGTTCTTGTTGCTTGTTACGTCCCCAGCTAGTCTAGGGTTTAGGGGACAAGTAACAGAATAAATATGGTGTGATGTGTGGAGGCAGCAAGGTGCAATTCCCAACCCAAGGGCTTTAACAAAGACCAAAGGCAACTCAATATCAAAAACAAGTTCATTTATTATACAAGTGTGGGAGGATTAAAGCTTCAAGAGGGGACAAGGCCAAAATAACAAACATAAGCCCTCTAACTATTTAGGAAGAAACTAACTAATCTACAAAAGAAAAGAAACCAAAATACAATACGCTAACTCCCTAACTAGCTTAAACAAGAGAAAACAAGATATAAAGAAAATGGCACCCACCTCTCTACTAACCTTTCCCCAAATAATTGACAAGATAAACTTAGGTAAAAAGGAAAACAATAACAAAAGTATATACAAAAGAAAAGAACTTACAAAACATAAGGGTTTTCTAGTAGCACCAAAGTACAACAAAAAGTGTCAACACAATGACACTAAAGGGAAAGAAAAACAATTCCATCAACGAGATATAAATCAAAAAAAAAACTAACAAGGCTTTCTGGGTTGGAAAAAGAAGCCTCACGATGCAGCCTCCACACACACACACACCCAGCTCTGTGCACTGGTACTGCTTAAATCCCCCACAGCTCCCTCTCCTCCTCCAATCACATCGGATAACCAATTATTGATCATTGGAGCCAGGTGACAGCCATTACTTCCTGCTGATGAAGGGAGAGCGAGAGAAAGAGAGAGAACAGGAAGAAAAACAAACAAAACAAAAACATACGTCCTTGGACGTAACACCCTCACCACAAAAGATTACAGCCAACAGGTTGTAATTGAGTTTACGGACAAGTCTTAATTTCCCAGAACATAAGTTCTAGACAAAGCGTCTGCAACAACATTATCAACTCCCTTTTTATGACGGATATCAATGTTGTATTCTTGCATAATAAGAGACCAGCGCATAAGACGTTGGTTGGAATTGGACATTCTCAAAAGAAACACCAGGGGGTTATGATCAGTGTAAACTGTAATGGGGTCATTACTTCCACCCAAATACACCTCAAAATGTTGGAGTGCTAACAATAAAGCCAATGCCTCCTTCTCGATTGTACTGTAGTTCTGTTGACTCTTAGAAAACTTCTTAGAGAAAAAAGATACAGGATGTTCAATGCCCGCTTGATCTTCCTGGAGGAGAACTGCACCAGCTCCGGTAGCGCTGGCATCCACCTGTAACTTGAAAGGTGATGAGAAGTTGGGAGCAGAGAGAACAGGAGCGGTACAAAGGAGGTCTTTAGCAGCATTAAAAGCACTTATACACTCTGATGTCCACACAAATTTCTTAGATGTACTTAAGAGGTCAGTAAGTGGTGAAACAATGGCAGCAAAGTTTCTGCAGAAGCCACGATAGTATCCGGCCATCCCCAAGAAACGCCTCAACTCACGCTTGTTAGTCGGTGTAGGGAGCTCAACAATTGCAGAGACTTTAGCTTCTACTGGTCGCACTTGACCCTGTCCCACACACTTTCCAAGGTATACAACTACAGCTTTGGCAAATTCACATTTTGCTAAATTTAAGGTTAGTGAAGCATCAGCTAACCGTCCAAACACTTTGTCCAACTTGATCAAGTGATCTTCCCATGAGTTGGAGTACACCACAACATCATCCAAATAGACTTCAGTATTCTGCAGTCCTGACAATACTCTGTTCATGAGTCTTTGAAAGGTGGAAGGTGCATTTCGCATGCCAAAAGCCATGACAGAGTATTGCAGGAAGTTATCAGGGGTGACAAAGCTGATATCTCTGAAGCACGAGGTGTTAAGGGAACTTGCCAGTACCCTTTTAGCAAGTCTAATTTTGTGACGTAACGGGCACTACCAACTCGGTCTACACAATCTTCCATCCTTGGAAGAGGGAAGGAATCTGGCTTGGTCACAGCATTAAGTTTACGATAATCGGTACAAAACCTAAAGGTGGAATCAGATTTAGGTACCAATATACATGGAGAACTCCATGGACTTTGACTAGGCACAGCCAGGTCATGATCAAGTAGATATTGAACCTCAGATTTCATAAGGTCACGTTTTTTTGGGTTCACTCGGTAAGGATGTTGCTTAATTGGTTGACTGTTACCGACGTCAATGTCATGGCATAGTACAGTAGTTTGAGAAGGCACATCAGCATAAAGGCTGGGATATTTACCAATCAAGTGGCTGATGGCTTCAAACTCACTTGCAGACAAATGGGAAAGGCATGCATTCAAGTTAGCCAACACAGCAGAATTCTGTAAACGGGCACACGAAGTTTGAGCATCTTTTGCCAGCAATCCATCTTCCTCGGGGCAATATGCTGAGGGCAAAACAACAGTAGACACCGGCACTGGCTTAGGAAAACTCACTTCACTCACATCCCGTGCAACATAAGCCTTCAACATGTTCACATGACATACCCTGCTTTTACGCTTCCGGTCAGGAGTAGAGATGACGTAGTTGGTATTACTTATCTTCCTCTCTACCGTATAAGGTCCAGAGAACCTAGCCTGCAATGCTGAACCAGGGACAGGAAGCAGGATGAGCACAGACTCGCCAGGCTGGAAAGTACGCGTCACACTCTTACGATCATACTGCACCTTCATCCTAGTCTGGGAGTTGGAAAGATGAGCTTTAGCAATCTCACAGGCTTTATGAAGTCGTTCACGGAAAGAACTGACGTAGTCTAGAATAGACATGGGTGAAGAACTCTGTGAAAGCAACTGCTCACTGATCAACCTGAGAGGACCTCTTACAGTGTGTCCAAACACCAGCTCTGCTGGACTGAAACCCAGCGACTCCTGGACACTCTCTCTTGCAGCAAACATAATCAACGGTAGACCCTCAACCCATTCCCTACCAGTCTCAATACAAAATTTTCGGAGCATCGACTTAAGAGTCTGATGGAATCGTTCCAGTGCACCTTGGGATTCCGGGTGGTAGGCACTGGCCAATTGATGCTTAATACCCAACTCATTTAACAACTGTGAAAATACTTTAGATGTGAAATTGGTGCCTTGATCTGATTGAATCACCTTTGGTAAGCCAAATATAGAGCAAAACTTAATGAGCTCTTGAACTACGGTCCTTGCTTTAAGAGTGCGAAGAGGAACCGCCTCTGGGTAACGCGTCACCGCACACATAATGGTCAGGACATACTGATAACCTGACTTTGACCTAGGCAAGGGCCCTACGCAGTCAATGATTAATCGCTCAAAAGGCTCACCAAGAACTGGAATCGGATTAAGTGGAGCAGGCTGAACGATTTGGTTTGGATTCCCTGCCAATTGACAAGTTGGACAGGAACGCACAAATTTGGACACAGATGACTTCAGACCCGGCCAAAAGAAATGCTTGGAAATTCGATGAAAAGTTTTAGTCACGCCTAAATGGCCCGATAAAGCATTTTCATGAGCTAATTGCAACACTTGTGAACGATACCCAGAGGGTAGAACAATTTGGTGAACCTCTTGCCAATTCAAATCAGAACACTGAGGCTTCCACCTACGCTTCAGTACACCATCCTCCAAAAAGTAAGCTACACCAGCTTCAGGCACTTGCATAAGGTCCACTACAGAATCCCTACATGAGACTAAGGATGGGTCAGAAGTCTGAGCTGCAATCAAATCCTCCTTACAAACCTTTAAAGAAAGGTCTGGTGATGCACTTGATTCAGTAGGTTCTGGAATAATCTCAGGTACAACTCTCAGCTCACACTTTTCACAGTCAGGCTGAGAGAAGAAAACAGTGTCAGATAAGTCAACAGTATTTTCAAATTTCTTTGACTGTGCACGGGTCACAACACAGGCAGGAAATACAGCAGAGAATTGAGTAGAGAGATCAGGCAACTTAACACTAGGTTGGTGTACTACAATGGGTCTAGGAAAAACCTTACCACCAGCCAGCTCGTTTCCCAGAATAAGACTGACACCATCTACAGGTAACTGTGAACACACTCCCAGAACAACTGGTCCTGTGACTAGGTCAGACTCCAAATACACCCTATGGAGAGGAACATTAACACATCCCATTTCACATCCACGGATTAATACATCACTACCTGTATAGGACTCTGGTGAAAAAGGTAACGTTCCCTCCAGAATTAGTGACTGCATAGCTCCTGTGTCCCGTAAAATTCTGACTTGCTGTGTCTCAGAATCAGGTGAAAGAGAAACTGAGCCAAAGGAAAGAAAAGGCTGGTAAACAATAGCATCATCATTTAACTCTGGTACAGATTGTACTAGTGCTACATTTTTAGGCTTAACAACACTTTTCTGTTTCCAAGCCTTACACTCCGAGATTAAGTGACTTGGATCGAGACAATAAAAACAGACCCGCTTGTCCCCTGCACGCTTAGGACTAGATTTACGTCTACCTCCAGCAGACATCTCTGATCTAGCAGAACGAACAGAAGCCTGAAAAGGTTCTAAGCCCTCCATAACTGAAGATTGACCTTTAGCCTGACGTACAGAAGAAAACACATTACGATGGGTCAATACAAACTCATCCGCTACAACAGCAGCATCAGATAAGACTTGCACCTTCTGTTCATTCAAGTGACCAACAACATTTTCTGGGACACAAGATTTAAAATCTTCTAACAAGATCAACTCCTGGAGCTGCTCAAAAGTAGTAATCTTGCTAGAAAGGCACCACTTTTCAAAAAGTGCCTTTTTCTCTCGTGCAAATTCAACATAAGTTTGTCTGGCTGTTTTTGCGTGTGCTCTAAACTTTTGCCGATAAGCTTCTGGCACCAGTTCATATGCCCGTAACACAGACATTTTTATAGCATCATAATCTAAAGATTGTTCAATAGGTAATGCAGCCGTAACCTCCTGTGCCTTACCTGACAGATTGCATTGAAGTAGTAAAGCCCACATATCCCTAGGCCACCGCAGTTTAGCAGCAACACGTTCAAACGCTATGAAATAGGAGTCCACTTCAGTCTCTCTAAATGGCGGAACCAGTCTAATATATTTACTAACGTCAAAATCAGATTGTGACTCAGAAGATGAATCAGAGGAACTTTGATTAAGGGTCTGAGCAGAATCTGCTATCGGCATTACCGGTGAAGAAACTGAAGGTCTAGCACGAGGTGATGGAATAGGCCTACTACGTAATTTAAGAGCCTCCATCTCATTCCCATGCCGCTCACTATCCCGCGCTCGCTCAGCTTCTATCACACGAAGCCTGATGCGTTGAGACTCACATTCCTGACGTTTTAACTCAAGATCTAATTCTTTCAGCTTAATTGCCAATATAGCATCAGAACCAGAATCTTTTGAGTCCATGTTGAGAACAGAATCAAAGCCAGCAATCTCTGCAGTCTCAGATTCTTTCCCAAAAGCCCCATCTGATGCGGCCAAAATGCCAGCTTCTACCAGCTCCCCAAATAATTCCTCTTTGATAACCTGTTTACTCGCCTCTTTAGGTATGCTAATGTTAAAGAAGTCTGCTATGGAGATTAAATCCTTTTTACGACAACGGTTATACACTTCTACAGTGGGAACTAAAGTAAACGAAATTAAATCAAACTCCATAACCCAAGCATTAACTTTTCCTCCCACGACAAAGAGCAAAAACAGCCAGGCAAAACAAAGAGAAAAAGGACACTTACCAATTAAAGATCCGATCACCCACCAATGGAGTAGTTCAACGCTGTTGCAAACAGGATAACAATCTGTTACCACCTGTTAGACGAGCCCCCAAATTCTGTTACGTCCCCAGCTAGTCTAGGGTTTAGGGGACAAGTAACAGAATAAATATGGTGTGATGTGTGGAGGCAGCAAGGTGCAATTCCCAACCCAAGGGCTTTAACAAAGACCAAAGGCAACTCAATATCAAAAACAAGTTCATTTATTATACAAGTGTGGGAGGATTAAAGCTTCAAGAGGGGACAAGGCCAAAATAACAAACATAAGCCCTCTAACTATTTAGGAAGAAACTAACTAATCTACAAAAGAAAAGAAACCAAAATACAATACGCTAACTCCCTAACTAGCTTAAACAAGAGAAAACAAGATATAAAGAAAATGGCACCCACCTCTCTACTAACCTTTCCCCAAATAATTGACAAGATAAACTTAGGTAAAAAGGAAAACAATAACAAAAGTATATACAAAAGAAAAGAACTTACAAAACATAAGGGTTTTCTAGTAGCACCAAAGTACAACAAAAAGTGTCAACACAATGACACTAAAGGGAAAGAAAAACAATTCCATCAACGAGATATAAATCAAAAAAAAAACTAACAAGGCTTTCTGGGTTGGAAAAAGAAGCCTCACGATGCAGCCTCCACACACACACACCCAGCTCTGTGCACTGGTACTGCTTAAATCCCCCACAGCTCCCTCTCCTCCTCCAATCACATCGGATAACCAATTATTGATCATTGGAGCCAGGTGACAGCCATTACTTCCTGCTGATGAAGGGAGAGCGAGAGAAAGAGAGAGAACAGGAAGAAAAACAAACAAAACAAAAACATACGTCCTTGGACGTAACATGCTTCATAAAATTAAGGTTGAACCATGTCGACTGTTTTGACGATGTCTTTAGTACCTTTCTGGACCTTGAAAGTGGTGGTTAAATCAAAAATATCTTAATTTGTGTTCCGAAGATGAACGAAGGTCTTAACGGGTTTGGAACAACATGAGGGTGAGTAATTAATAACAGAATTTTAATTTTTGGATGAATCAACCCTTTAATTAGTCTAACTAAGTGAACAGAACAATGGCAGAAGACAGACCGAAATATGAAACTGGCCAGATTTTGGACACTTACTTATAACAACCATTCTCTCTGTCACACTCAATCTCTATCATGCTCATCCTCCACCTCTCATGCCTCCAGCTGTGATCCTGCCTGTATCTTTGTCTAGCCATCAGAGCTGTGCCTCCTGCAGCTGACTAAAATCACGGCACACAGGCACAAGGACATTCATTCGACAGACACACATCCAATGTCACCCAGACGCCCTGTCACCTGCAAAGCAGCTCAACGTGCCACTATGAATGTTGCCGTTTATTTTTCACTTCTGATCATACCTCATTATAAGCTTTTCACCATAAAGCCTGAAATATGTTAAAGCTGACGGGGACCACATTTGAGGTGATGCTTTCAAATACTTTCAAATTACCCCAGAAACTGTGAACACTGTCATAGTGTGGCTCTCTTTGTTTAAGTGGGCCAAAAAGGAAACAATGGCTCAACCAATAAGGTGGGTTTCTCATTGAATATATCCTGTCTTACTCAGAAACATGCTTCAATACAGTAAAGTTAAAAGATTTTTTTTAATGTTTTTATATTGGCTTTAAGAAGGTAAATCACATCTGCAAACCATGGTTGGAAAAAAATTCTGAATCGCGAAATAGCTCTTTTTCAATAATGATTATGAATTTAAATTGAACTGACCGCACCCCACTGGAAGTTGAATTGGAATTTGAACTGGAGTAACAGGAAGAGGAATTTAATGATTTGAAATTCAAAGAAAGCATTTGGTGAAGGTAATGAATTCAGGAAAAGGAAGTGTTCTCAAGGCTAATTTACACTTCATCGTCAAGACGTCGACAGCCACTAGATTACAGTACGTCATTTTTCAGACATTCCAAGACCCAATAAATGTTCAACACGTTCAATTGGTGAAAACGAAAGCCGATCAACTCCGACAGACGCTGACAGGTGTAACACACTGATCCAATAAAACCAGTCTGTAGCCTTCTGTTGGTGCAATCCCATT
Organism: Chanodichthys erythropterus; assembly: GCF_024489055.1. Taxonomy (NCBI): domain Eukaryota; kingdom Metazoa; phylum Chordata; class Actinopteri; order Cypriniformes; family Xenocyprididae; genus Chanodichthys; species Chanodichthys erythropterus. Next base: position 25,186,537 of record NC_090222.1, on the reverse strand, counting down.
TAGCCTTTGCACTCTGGGCCACAAAAGTTATTGTAGTTCTCAACTCTGGTCATGAGTGAGGAACCACCGATCTGCACAGTTTGTCTTCAAGCATGCTCATGCCATGTCGGAATTACAGTAATTATTTCGGTTTTTATTACAGTATATTTATATATTACAGTAAAGATTTCAACTTGTAAAAAGTGTTCACGTCCTCATAGAACTCTCAATTACAACTTGTAAACCCTGAATTTCCTAGAGCTCAGATTTGTACCACCTGACATTGCAAATTCATTTTGGTGTTGATAGTGTTGCCATAGAAACACATAATTCTGAGTTTGAAGACGTGAACAGCTCTAAGTAGAACATCACCTGTTGTCATCTTGTGATTATGACATGTCGTGAACATCGCATTCTTTATTTAAAGGTACACTAATTTTTGGCCCTCTAGCAGTTAAAAAAAACTGCATGCATTTTGAGGAACAACATTGTTTTGGTTGTGCTTCGGCTTTGCGTGACTGAGTGGATGAATATGATTATCCTATACTGCTCATAAAACATAGACAAGTAGACTTAAGCGATATAACCAGATTCAGTGGAAAGGATCTCAAGCTGACAAGCTGAAGACATTACTGTAGCTTTACACATTAAAAGACACAGAAAAACAATTCCAGCACAGCGCTACAACAACCATAATGACCATAGATAATGCTTTAGAATGAACTCTGTTAGAGAGCTACATACTGTATGGCAATTTATCTGTTCAATAAAATAACGTACTTATCTGTTGTGTGATATAAACGCCATCTCTGTGCCACTTTCACAACATTTAAAATCCCTAAATTCTCGCCATCTCCAAAAAGCCATGGCAATGTTGATTCTCATAGACTTAAAGAAGTTAAAAATCCACACACTGTTATTTTATTTATAATTGCAATCCTGAACCTCAATTTAAATCAGACTTAAATTCAGGAATTTAAAGTTCAATTCTGAATGGCACACAACCCTGCTGCAAACATAATAAACCTGTAAAGACAAGAAAAAAGGATAAGAATAATTCAGAATGTGATTCATTAAAAATAATGTAAGTCAAGTATGTCAAAATACCACACTCAGGTTTTCAAAATCAGACTGGTGTACAGGGCATGCTCTTGCTAAAATGACCAGTCTGTACAATAATACCTTTAAAAGACTCTGAACCTAATAAAATGAACCTAATGGGTTTTTCGTCTTGCTCTTGATCCCACATTCTTCTCAAAGCCATTTTAACTTTTCTTTGCCAGACCAAAAAAGGACTAAATAAAGATGTTTTTTTTTTTTTATTTAATGGTTTTGGAAAATGAGCCTTGTCAGAATAGCAGGCCAAATGTTCCTCTATCCTGACATCTCCCTTGAGCTGAGGGGATTGTTTGTTGTTCGTATACGTTACTGAAAGTGGCTGTGACAGCTCACTGAGGTTGAAGTTGATAGTCTGTGTTCCTGGAGCAGGTAAACCAGAGAAGCAACACAGGTAGAACACACGCACAGCTGGTCACAACATCCAAGAGAAGGACAAGGACATGAAGGCTTTAACATAGCCTGGCTACACACACACACAGAATCTACAACACATGTCTTTTTCTGGATGTCTTGTACTACTCCATTAACCACGGCTCATTGTGTTTCAGTGGTAGTGGTCAATAACCCACAGATCTTGACCTTCAAGGTCACCGACCTCTTCCTCCCCATTCACACCAATAGAGATGTCCATCAGACCCAGTTCAGCAACAGCTTTTACTGCAGTCCAGTTTATAATTTAAGCATCACGTCCATTTTGGTTTTGAGAGGGTGGCCTTCAACAGAGATCCCAGCTCAAATGCAAAAATGTATTTAATGGCTTGATTAATGAAAGAAATACTTCAGATGTCGTCTTACAATGCAGACATCATGGTTTCATGTCTATCGTGACACATCCAATTTTTTGCACAGCTCAATAACATAACTATACAATAATCCAATTATGTTTTCTCTCAAATGTAGCAATGTATAGCTCTCAGATTTGCAAATTAATGCTCTTTTGAATCAGACCCAATTAACACTTTTATTCAATAAATCAATCAAATATGACAGTATAGACATTTATAATGTCACAAAATGATTCTATATTTAAAAAATGCTGTACTTTTGAGCTTTCTATTCATTAGAATCCTGAAAAAAATGTATCACAGTTCCATAAAAATATTTCAACATTGATATTAATAAGAAATGTTTCTTGAGCACCAAATCAGCATATTAGATGATCGATAATGTGACAATGAAGACTGGAGTAATGATACTGAAAGTTCAGCTTGACCATAACAGGAATACATACACACACATATACATATACATATATATATATATAAACATGGAAATTAGTTAAAAAATAAAAATAATGTGACTAACTCCAAAGTTTTTTTCTTTTTAAATAAATTACATTTTATTACAACATGCTAAAACTTTCCCTGTTGATCGATTAATTTTAAGTATGATTAATGCAGATGCTGTTTATATGTGGGTTTTGACCTGAATTATGAGTGCAACAGCTTGAAATAAAACACATGAAATACAATAAACCACCATTATGTGTCTATATGGCTTCATCAAAATTTGGGCTTATAAAATAGCAAAAAGATGGTAAAAAGAACATTGAATAATTTATTTTGAAACAAATAAAAAAAAAAATACGTCCAACGACTACCACTCTGTTCTCAAACCATCTTTTCAGATGGTCTTTCCATCATATGAGACCCACAGTACCTGCAGGTACTCCGCAGTTCACACCAGCTGTGTTTTGTTGGTAGTTTCTCCTCCATTCTTGGGCCTCCACAAACAAACACATGCTAATCACAGCTCGCGCTCACAGACCCAGCTCTTACATTCAGCTGCAAATGAGGTCAGGCTTTGGACCCTGGGCTCCCTGAACCCCTGTTTGATGTGGGTCACAATGAGAGGGTCTTCTCCACCACAAACATGAAACCGTAGCAGGTATTGTGTGGCACACACTGCATATAGATTTTACTGTGAAGAGAAATTACTACAAAGGATGTGATTTCTGAGGTTGATGCTGATTTTTGTTCCACCAGCAGAAACACCAAGGCACAAGAAGAGGTAGGAAACACACACAAGACTAGAGGTTAAAGAGATCATTTCAGAATTGTCATTTTTAGGTGAACTATTTTTTCCACTCTCATATTGTTCCAAAACTATATGACTAAATTTCTTCTTCATTTTGGAAAAAAAAGCCTCAATGTATTTTGGTCCAAACAATGAAAGTCAAAGGGGTCCAGTGTTGTTTGGACTGCAACATTCTTCAAACTATTTTCCTTTGTGTTCTACAGAAGAATGAATGTCAAAAATTTTAGAATTACATGCATGCAAGTAAATGAAAACTTTTCATTTTTAGTGAACTATTTTAAGAAATATAGTCAATTACAGGAAAGCTGATAGGTGATATTCCAAAGAACTGAAACATTTAAACATTCTAGCAAAAAAGTACCTGATTTGGTTATATTGACAAATATTGGCATTAATTTGAGCAGCTAATTGAGATTGACAATGTGGTTCTACTCACAAGTATACCATGCACACACAATGCACCATCGTACAGTCTCTTGGTCGCCCTACACCCTTTCTGACTGGTAATTTCCAATGATGTGCTCTAAACACAAAAACCTAATCCTCCTTATCACTTGCTTCTACAAGAGCCAGTTTCCGGTCTGCCCATGTTCCTCACATCCAGGGATGGAGCCAGAGGCATAGTGACCAGAGTGATTAATGGAAATTTGTTTACTTGTGGCCATGCTTTCTGTCCAAGTACTGCTAGAGCTGGGCTTAATGCGTCCCATTGATTTCCTCATTATATTCAGCCTAGTAAACAGGCAAGCAAACCAGGCTGTTAATGTACCAGCAATTACGACACCCTCTTTTCCATTTAACTATCACAACAGCTCAGGAAACTTAATAATGACATGTTTAGCATGAAACACACCTATAATTGCAGATTTGAAATTAAGCAGTATGATATACATGACACAAGAACTGAAAACATTTCATTTAAAGTTAATTCCTGTACACACTATTTTCACCATGGAGCAACCTTGCTGAAGGGTACAGTGATAATAAAATAGGGTTTATGGGTTCATCAACCTTTGTGTAATGTTTTGTCCATTAGGTTATTACCACCAAGTGAAAACACTAAAGTTAAAATGTTATTCCAAAACTGTATGACTTTCTTTCTTATGTGAAACATGAAAATATATTTTGATTTTTAAAACTGTTCTTCAAAATATCTTCCTCTATGTTCTGCAGAAGACGGACATCCAGGTTTTTAACGACATGAGGCTGAGCAAATGACAACAGAATTTTCTTTTTTTTGTGTATATGATAATGTTGTGATGCCTAAATTCAGTAGCATTTAAATAATTGATATTAATTTTAAGCATTATATCTTTAATGCAGACAAAATTGCATGGAGGAAAAAATTCTATATCACTGGCTTATCAGCATTGGCTGGAATATTAAAGGGTTAGTTTACGCAAAAATGAAAATTCTGTCATTAATTACTCACCCTCATGTTGTTCCACACCCGTAAGACCTTCGTTCATCTTCAGAACACAAATTAAGATATTTTTGATCAAATCCGATGGCTGCATTGACAGCAAGTTAATTTACACTTTCAAATGCCCAGAAAGGTACTAAAACATATTTAAAACAGTTCATGTGACTAGTGGTTCAACTTTAATGTTATGAAGTGACGAGAATACTTTTTGTTTGCCAAAAAAACTAAATAATGACTTTATTCAATAATATCTTGTGATGGGCGATTTCAAAACACTGCTTCATGAAGCTTCGAAGCTTACGAATCTTTTGTTTGAATCAGTAGTTCAGAGCGTGTATCAAACTGTCACTTGACAGTCACTTGAACTATTGAAATTTCGAAACACTTATGATGTAACGAAGCCTTGTTTACTAAAATCACCTGACTTTGGCAGTTTGAGATCGTTAGATACATGCTCCGAACCACTGAATTAAAAACAAAAGATTTGCAAAGCTTCGAAGCTTCAAGAGGTAGTGTTTTGAAATCACTTGGTATTGTTGAATAAAGTCGATATTTGGTTTTTTTGGTGCACAAAAAGTATTTTCATATTCATTGACATTAAGGTTGAACCACTGTAGTCACATGAAGTGTTTTAAATATATCTTTAGTACCTTTCTGGGTGTTTGAAAGTGTAAGTTAACCTGCCTAAAAACCTCACTGAGCCATTGGATTTGATCAAAAATATCTTAATTTGTGTTCCGAAGATGAACGAAGGTCTTAAGGGTGTGGAATGACATGAGGGTGAGTAATTAATGACACAATTTTCATTTTGGGTGAACTAACCCTTTAATATCGGTGAATCCTTAATTTAAACGGTGCCCAATTTCTTCCAAAGTGTCATTTCCTTCCAATAAGAATCGTCAGCGTTTAATTGTTGTAATTAATGTAATTTAATTTGGTCATTAAGTTTAAGGCTCTAAAAATATTTGGCCTCTTGAATATTCTATTGGCAACATTATTTAAAAATGTAACATTTTGAAGGTTCTCAGACAAGAAAGCATTAGAAACAGTCTGAATCTAAAAACGAAGAGCCCGAAAAGAAAAAAAAGAAAACAGAGAAATAAAGAGAGGTAGACAGTGAGAGACAGAGAGGTCTATTGGAGTGCAGTGGGCTATAAGACAGGTCCATTCACACAGATCTAAGCTGACCGTCAGGCTGTGCTTGAGCGCACTCACCCGGGCAGCAGCACACAGGCCACAAACACAAAGTTAACCAGTCAACTCCATTACAGTGCAGGGGGGCGTGCCCGGACCTGCCACTCCAAAGAAAGCGGGCAGGCTGACAGAGAATATTAATTACCTTTAAATGAAGTGGAAGTCTCTTTATTGGACGTCTGGTGCTGGGTTTGTTATTGCTGGTTTGAAAAGGCCAATGGTCCTTTGGTCTCGCCGCCTTTGAAATCCTGTGGACACTGGTCAGTGGGTCGATTTAGCAGACAGAATGGTTTCTCACTTTTCTGAAAGATCCAAGAAATTTCTGAAGCTTAATTCTTTTCAAATTTAGTTTTTACGTTATCAAGAAGCCTTTTACTTCATATCAGATCAAAGCACTCTGACAATATTGCGCAAATGCAACAGAAAGATCTTTTTCAACCAATTATAGATTAAAATGTACCAATCTCAATGGAACTTTCCTGTACTAGACACAAGAAGCTCAGTGCAGCTGACATGGTACATATTCCCACATATTCTCATAAATCAGAAGGACGACAGTATAGGTGCCTCACTGCCCATCATTACAAACATACCCATTTAATTCCTCCCATCCTCCTCATGTGAGGAGAGCAAACAAAGCCCCAGAGTCTGATCTTGAGATGAAGACGACGCCTGGGCTTCAGTGTCTGTGAATGAGATTACATATTAATCCTAGCAAGGGGGAAAAGAACATGCTACAGGTAGCCTTTTAAGCTCCTTTTGTAAGAGGGCTTTTTTTACACCTCTTTTCTGAACACTGAATAGACTCTTTTCCTCTCCCTTTCTCTCTGTCTCATTCTATTGAAGAAATTGTTCCCTAAATACATGCTATTAGAATATGTGTATAGGTGAGTAATAAGTTATTAGTTGCAATTACTGGTCATCTATTAGTGGAGAATAATAGGCTGATTAGCTGCAAAGCCTTTTAACTTCAGAGGAAGTAATTTAAAGATGGCTATCCTTTCACAAAAAGAAGAAAAGAGCTGCTCTATGAATGATACACCCGCCTATTGCACAATAGTGGAGAAAAACCGCATCATAATAGCATAACCACGATACCACAGAAAACTAATACAATCAATAGGAAGAATATCTCTATAATTTTCAGTATGTTGCAGCGTGTGACTGAGCCAAAAGCGGTGTAAAGCACTTCACATGGCCAGGAATCAAATCAACAGAATATGCAACCAGCTGTAGACAAAATGTACAGAATTGAACTATAAGGCACTAGTATGCCTAGTCAGTTTAAGGAGTTTAGGTTGACTAAATTATTATTATATTATGTTATATTATAATATAGCGACAATTATATATATTATATATATATATATATATATATATATATATATATATATATATTATTTATATAAAATTTTTTAGATGCAATAACTAATTACCAAAAGCACAAAGTTCAAGTCAGACACCTTTTAGAGAAAAAACAATGACAAACACCTTATGCACATTGTTTCAAAATCTTCCTTTGTGATTCAAGGACATCTATTCACCTAGACTACAATCATTTTAGGCAGTGAGATCAAACATTTCAGCTTACTTTCATTTTTTCTCAACCGTAAACAAAAGAACAGAATTTAATTGAGATGTTTTTCTTGTTTATGCTTTTGCAATTATATTAAAAAGAAAGCGGTGCAACAATGTGCCGAAAATGTTTTCCAAACAAATATGAACGTGCTTCATCGTTCTTGCATTCTTTACAACTGAAAGCACTTGGGAGTAGGAGTTGTGGCTTTATACAATGATGCCTTTTCACCGGCTTACAAGGATAAAAGTGCTGGAAAATGGTTTTAAAACTTGCTCATGACTTCAATCATTTAAACATTTTTGTTTATTTTATTTTTTCATATAGGGTTACTATAATGATTTGAATCTCGAATATGTGAATAAGGTAAAGAATAGAAGACAAGATAGCTAGATTGTGCCAGACTAGGGCAGGCAGCAAAAATCTGTTTTCAAGCCAAGTCAAATCATTTTTATTGTCTGAAAAACAGGTGGTCTGAAATAGATTAAAATCAGATATTTGCCAATGCATCTCAGTCTGAACGCATCTAAAAACTAATTCCATGTTTCATCATTTGTTGTGTGGTCTCATGCATAGTAACAAAATGTATAAAATAAAATTAATCTAAAAAAAAAAAAAAAACCCTAAAAAATAAATAACTAAAAACAAAATGGGATCACTGCTGCAGTGTAAACAATACCTTACATATTCTAGCAAAGATATACTTTATAATTTCTAACAACAGAGCATAGGAAGTACCACTAAATCCTGGGAATTTAAAAGTTTATAGATACAGAGCCTGATAAATAAAGTTCTGCTTGGACACATGAAGACAAGTCTTCAATTCAATGTGCTCCACTCTCATTTTATCTTCTCAATCACACTTTCTATTTTTCCTCTCTCTTCCGCTTTTGTTCATCTTAAATTGTAGCAGAGGGAACAGCTGAATGTGACAAGGCTAATGATTACACGTCTTGGAGTAATATGACAATGAGTCCTGCTGGCCTTCATTGTGAGATGGTCTGCAGATGACAGGGCCGCCTGCTGCACCAGCTCCAGAGTGGATCACAAACAGGCACACTGTGCATACTAAATAAAGTATTCTACATACCAGCTTACATACAGAGTACAATATAGTGACATTTTTTAAAACCTGAATAATTCTGTACTATTTTTGACTAATTTACATGACCTTAAAGCGTACAGTTGTTTGAAACAGTCGCCCGCCATTTTATCACGTGCTGTCAGTCAGTCAGTTTACCAATTTCCTCTGTGAGTCACTCTGCCAATGCACTCAACGGCCAAGTACCGTCGGCCAGTCCATTCACACGCACGCAACCGTCTGCAGGAGGACTCGCAATTCTCCCTGATGGTCCAGTTTTGATCTCACGGCCGGTAATTGCTGCAGGAAAGTGAACCACTCCAGATGAATGGAAGAGGAACATCGGTGTCCGTGATGTCGGATGCACCACGTTCAGGTAATAGCCTCTCTTCTCCAGACCCTGTTGGCCTCTTGTACAGAATGGGGGGGATGAAAGTGCGGAGAGAAGGAAGCAAGAGGAGGGGGGGGGGGTCAATAGGTTCAGCTCCAAGACTGGCAAACCATAATTACCTGTAATGAGACTTTTGTTTTGAAGTATCATGAAGATATTCTTGAAGTCACCCTGGGCTGATTGGACGAAGTGGCACCACACGGGTCTCTAGGACTCTTTTCGATTACGATTTGCGCTTGGCGTAATTACTATTGAAGTCTCACTTTCCTCTCTGAGAATAAGCCTCCTTTGGCTCCTTCCATAAAGTGCTCCTCCTGAGCTCCCCCATGAAACTCTCCACGCTCAAGAAAACAGCTGCAACACTTTGATATTTCTTTAACAGACATTTCGCTTAATGCGTTACCCTGACAATTTTCCTGAACTGAGGTTGAGATGAGTGAAAGATCATGATCTGACTATTTCATCTTTGAGATCTGCTTCATAGGAACTTGCCATAACCAGTTGAGGCACCTTATAAAAGAACTCTAGCAAAATGGTGTCCTTTGGGATTCCGTTATTCCAGGTTAAGAGATGCCATCCATCATTGGCTGTGTTATATTTTAGGAATATCTCAGATTAAGTTCTTGATAAAGAATGCGTTTACATTCGCAAATCTGAAGAATAGTGATGTTAATGCAGAGCTGATCTGCAAAATTTAAAACCCTTCATGGCTGTGCCATTTACAGCGCTACATTGTAATTGGAGAGGCTGACTGAAAAAAAATAATTTAAAAGGTTAGTCATGATAAAGTGAATCTCACTGTTTTTGCAGTGTCACTCAGTATAAAGCAAACTTTTATATACTGTAAAAGTAGTTGGTTGCATTATCTTTTATGTTGTAAATAAACTACATAAAATCCTTCAACAAAAAGATCTTTATTCAGAATGGTCTATTTTGCAGGATTAGAGATCTGGTCCTTCATATAGCATCCTCGCTACAGTCAGCCTTGATTCAATGTTTTCCATGTATGTTTTAAAGGTCAACAAATTTTACAACCTTTCCAACACAAATGTAAATGGTTCTTGGTTAGGCAGTTAACAAAAGTGATAAAGGACAATATTATCCATCAAACAGACAGAGAACCGGAAGCAACTAACGGTAATCACCATATCAAATATGATTCTACAGAGCCACATGTAATCCACGTGTATTTGAATATGTTAATAAATGTAAGTTAAATGCACTTCAATTATGAAGTTTTTCTCCTGACCATGCCTCCTACACACTGGTTTGCGGCAGGTAATGACGCCATTTTGTCATGGTGTGTGTGAATTCAAGGAGCTGTTGATGAAAACATTTGTTTTGGCTGTTCTACAGTCATTTTTTCCAAACATTTACCTTTTTATAGTTTTTCACCAAAGGAGAAAATCACAATTCTTAAGTTACCATCGAGGTCAGGGTTTGTTTTAGTGGAGCTCTTGACCCTTGACTTTTTAATATTAGATTTTGTTTGGGCAGTTTTAACTGCATTAAAACCAACCAGACAAGCAAAGTTAAAAGATGATCAGGTGGTGTTGGTTATGTTTTCACATAATCATTATTTGATCTGAATCACTGAACTCATTTAGAGCCCAATCTCTGAGTAAGAGTTTTCATTATTGATTTCAGCAGCACTGTGATCCTACAGCAGAAGATCAACTTTTACAATACAATTTTGTTTCTTAAAAGTTGTCCTTATCACAAAAAAAAAAAAAAAAATTATATTAAAAATTAAAATATATATATATAAAATGGCGTCATTACCTGCCGCAAACCAGTGTGTAGGAGGCATGGTCAGGAGAAAAACTTCATAATTGAAGTGCATTTAACTTACATTTATTAACATATATATATATATTTTAGGCACACACAGACATCAAGAATCAGCGTATGAATCTCAACAACGGTGACAAGCAACATATTCTGATAAACAAGCTAAAAGTCACAGAAAAACAGCAACATTTAAGTAGTGAGAATAAAGAAAATGACTAAGACAATTCAGCTCATAATTTATTCATGCAGCAATGCATGATGGGAGGCATGGATGAATTTTGATTGGTGGCAAGTTAACTTGCTTAGTACATTGAACTTAAATATACTATGTGTAATAACTACAAAGTAATTAATATTACAAAACATTTTAAGTTAAATGAACTCAAATTATTAAGTTCACATTACTTAATCTTTACTTAATTTTTTTTAGGGCAACCGGTTTCCTAAATTTTTTTTTAAGTTTTTTTAAGTTTAATTCAACTTATCCGGGCTAACAGTGTACATTGCTTTGCAACTGAAAATGGCCTACAGTTAAACTGATTTTAACTGTAGATGATATTATTCTCCAGACAAATTGTTTATTGTGAATATAAAATATAAAGGCAACAAGTTACAATAAGGTTCAATTCATTGCATTTGGTGCATTAGTTATCATTAACTAACAACCGAACAATTACAGCATTTACTAATTTAGGCTGATGTTAATTTATATATACACTATATCAAAAGTTTGGGGATCAATAAGATTTTTTTGGTTTTTGAAAAAAAAAAAAAAAGTTTCTTATGCTCAAACAAGGCTGCATTTAATTGATCAAAAATACAGTTAAAAATGGCAATACTGTGAAATATTGTGACAATTTAAAATAACTTATATTTTGATGGCAAAGCTGAATTTTCAGCAGCTATTACTCCAGTCTTCAGTGTCACATGATCCTTCAGAAATCATTCTAATATGCTGATTTGGTGCTCAAGAAAAAAATATTTTCAATATTGAAAACAGTTTGTGAAAAAAAACCTTGATACATTTCTTTTCAGTATTCTTTGATGAATAAAGGTTCAGAAGAACAGCATTACAATTATATAACATTGTAACATTATAAATGTTTTGACTGTTAATTTTGATCAATTTAATGCATCTTTGCTGAATAATAATAAAAAAAACCTTACAGACCCCAAACTTTTGATTGCTAGTGTACACTTATGTTAGCTCACGTTTAATCATAATACATTAACTGATGTTAATTTAATACTGACCAAAGTTAATAAATGCAGTTAAAGTATTGTTTGTTGTTAGTTTATTACTCATCACATTACATAAAATGAAAAATTATTTTGAACCTACTGCTTATTGTAAAGTGTGTTTTTTTTTATATATTAGTGTCTTATATTTCTGTTGCCACCGTTTCATAAAAACAAGTTAAAGTGAATTTACTACATTTAACGCAGTTACACAAACTCAGTTAACAACATACCATAGTACAATCACTTTAAATGTACAGCCTGAAAGTGTTTTAGGCTATTGCTTTAATAAATAATCGCTTTAAATCTCACCAGATCTTGATCAGTTAATCCTACAGATACACCAGAGCAAGCACATAACTGAAGAAAAGTAAAAAGTTCATGGCTACACAAAGCAGCACAAAATGTTACACATGCATCCACGTGGACATGCGTAAACACTGTTACAGACACAAGCACACTCTCTCCCCTCCCATGAGACCTTGGATTCCATAAAGGGACTCAAACACAAAACTAAGATATTTTCAGATGATGCAGCCTCATGCATACACCTGATAAAAGACAAGGGAAAAAAAAGAAAAGAGGAAAGCTACAGAGAATGCAATTGCTTCATGATGGTTGAAATCCACTAAAAAACACTTGAATAACTGCAAAGGATGGAAAGCTGGCCTAATTTTTGTCAGAATGCAGCATTTTGAAGGGCATTACAGTGGTTAATGAAAAGATGAATAATTTGCAAATGAACCCTGATTGCTTATGCAGGGAGAGCAGGGTGTGTTTGGTCAGGCCTCAGGTGGGCTCTAGAATGAAGGGCTTTATGTCTCTACAAGAGAGGGGTCCTCAAACTCCAGCCACTCCTCCTGCACTACAGCATTACATAGACCAGACATGAGATTTAATATGACCAGAGAGGCAAGTAGGCAGTAATGCACAGTTTCTAACTCTCTCACAAACACATACTCAAAGGCAAGCTGCAACAAGACTCGTCCCCTTGTGTATTGTAGATGTTAGTGGAAAGTTACGGTGAAAAGGCCTTCAAGTAAGTGTATTTGCGTGTGTGTGTGTGTGACATGTGGGCTGGTTCCCAGTCCCCACTCAGCAGCAGGGTTCATTAGCATTCCTTTGTGCGTGCATAAAGGGGCACGGAGAGCCACCTATTCTACGGCTGGACTTTACCAGCTGCCATCCAGGGCTAGTCCTCATTAAGGCCCCGCTGTTCCTCTGAGAACACCGCCACATGTTCCACACGCGCCCGCTCTCACCCACACTCATGCAAACACGACTAAACCAAAAGAGAATTTCACACACCAAACGTTCAATCGTGCTCATACACAGGCTCGCACACTCCACCAGAAAAGCCTCTATTGTGATGGCCTATCGTCGCCTACATCTCCATATAAACACAAGGTGATCCTGCCTCACAGGAGCTCTGCGCACACCAATACACACCATGAGAAAGTCTACACACCGCGGCTTGGGTTCAAAACCCTGCTTCAGATGGCTCTATTCAGCGTGCGGCCATCGGAGTAATTGCTGTTAGAGGATAATTGTGGAGCATATAAAGCTGGAGCTCATGGTGAATTTGTTTGCATGAGGTATGCAGACAAGATTATTAAAAGATAAATGTATTCTCAACTTGGGGACACCAGCATACAGAACCATTCATCTCTTCAGTCCAGTGCACTTCTAGTTACCTCCTCACTGCACGTTCTTTTTTAAAGACATTTGTTTGGACGTGTGAAAGCTTTAATGCTTCAAAATAAGTTATGTTCTTGTGACCTTTGCTCATTCTGGAAAAAACATTAGAAAAATAGGAAATTAATTCTTTTCTAGACCTGTCTTATGTGAATGCTAAAGAAATATTGCATTCAATGCAGTTTAAAAAAAAAAAAAACTTGCTCCTAGAATCAAAATGAAATCCAAGGCATACCAAAAGGCATACCAATGCATTTTAGCCTTGATTTTGAATTTTACAACACAAATGCGAATAGTTCTTTGTTAGGCAGTTAACAAAAATGATAAGGACAATATTACCCATCAAACAGACAAAGAACCATTTTAGCCTTGATTTTGATTTAAACCAATAACCTTCTGCACAGACGGCTTTCTAGAAAATCTGGAAGAACCAAAATCATGGCCTTGTTGATAATTGGACCCTATGTTTGACTGCTACTATATACCAGGAACTTGTCATAATACCTTGGTGAGTCAAATGAGATGCATTTAACTATATTGGCATAAAAGACGTATGAAAGAAAGAAAAGAGCATGTCCTACAATTCTTCTATGGATTGCGTGTGTGTCCTTGCTGGAGGCAGATCAGAGCCAGTGGCACAACATTGCACCTGGACAGCTCTGAAAAGCACCCTCTATCAAACACAGATATAGGGCATTCATTTAATGTTTAATTATTTATTCAATTATGCTAAAGCTCATTTGTTGTATTTCTATATTTTTACATTTGACATTATCTTACACTCACATAGAATTAAACTTTAAAACACTAATAATTTAACAATATTATTAAATGTAATCTTTATAATGGCAAAACATTACACCTGTACAGCTCTGAAATGTTGCCAAGTTCAAGCACTTTCTATCAAACACAGCATGAGAAATAGATATTGCTTTTGAGATTTGATGTTGCTATGCCTGTTGTAGCATTTGAACAATTTATTATAGTTTTTAATGTTTAGTTTTAAATTTACTTAGAATAGAACTAGGACAACAGTGTAGAACTTCAGTATTGGCTATTTAATATTGTACTGCCCATAACATGAGACATGGAAATAATAATGAGCTTATTGGCACTGGCATATCCTTACCCTAATCCTTAGACTTAAATTAACCTGTCTAAATTTAAATGAAAAGACTCCAAGAGCGCGATCACACCATCCACCTGCGGTGGGGATATAAGCATTGACTGTCAGACAAAAAGTGAGCCACTGAGTGCAAACTCAAACCGCTTCACTCTCAAGGGCCACTGATTGACAGCACATGTCAGCGACACCCATTTAGAGAGTGTTAGCGTGGTCACAAGAGACGGCGAATTAAAATGAGCGAGGACGAACAAGAGGAAAATTAGGGATGATTATAGCTGAACCACACCCATTGATAAAAGGTGGGCAGGCCCCCGTAATCCCCTGCAAGTAGACAATGATTAGAACATGAGGAGATTGAGCCCTGTGTTTTAACCTGGCCAGGGAAGAAAAAGCCCTCTCATTCTCTGTATTCTCAACATGTGAATGACCAGCCTATTAGCTGAATGCTTTTAGGTTTGCCTCACATATAGCAAGGAGCCGGCTTTGTCAGCCATGGTCTCCTTTGTGCGACAGGCCCTTGCAACCATGTAATGGGATTTGCGCAGTTGAAAATGACACTTTCCTATCCCTTTCAATAGTTCTCATTCATTTGTCTGTTTTTGCAATAATTAGGTATTGATTATTTGTAGGGATGCACCAATACCATTTTTTAAGGACAAAGTACGAGTACCAATACTTTTTTTCTAGTACTCGCCGATACAGATACCGATGCCTATACATTTATTAATTTCTCTCTCTCTCATTTATTTATTTATTTTTTTTGGGTGATGTTACAGTTTTCCAAGCACAACACAGTGAGACTAATAAATGTAGAACAGCGTCAATGAAAAAAAGTAATAATTTTTATGTGCTTGTCACAAACTTAAAGAACAATAACCAAATGTCCAATAACCTTCAAAGGGCATAATTACCAATATATATAATTGTTATCATATAAAAAGAAATTTACAAAAATTACAAACAAATACTACATAGATAAAAAAATTAAATACTTGTTTTTCAGATACAGTAGGTTTATTTACCATGTACACATTTATTTAACATATTTTGTTGTTTTATCAACATTAATGACAATGAATAAAAATATAATGAAATAAGGCTACGGTCCCTTTAAAGGTGCTGAAGAGGATGTTTTGTTTTATACATTTTTGCAATATTACTTGAAACTGTCTTTACTAACTGATAAGACTATTTATTAGGTGCACTGAAAGGAATAAAATTAATATACATCATCTGTGCACGAGGTAGGGCCTTAAAAACATCAGCCAATCGTTTACGCGATCATTGCGCGGCTGCGCGCTCCAGTAACTTTCCACACTCCATAAGCGCCGCATGCAATGTTTTTGTCAGGAGACAGGAGTACCAACTGCAGATTATGAGTTACATGCGGTGAGACCGACATAATGAATCCACTAACACGACACAGCGAATGCCGGTGTTAAACACTCGTGTTCCAATACTCGAGTTTTGGGAGGCGTTCCCTCGAAATTCTTACGCATGCGCTCATTTCAAAAACTCAGTAAACGACGAAAAGATCCTCTTTAGCACCTTTAAGACCAAATCCATGGATACTGACAACACACGACATCCGTGTATCCAAGCACATGTGCACATTGGTCAGAGTGGTAATAATGAGATTAAGGTGTTTACATGTTTATTGCGATTAAAATTGGTGTATGCCACATAGTTTAATGCGAGTATAGTTACTACGCTTGTGAACTTAATCACATTAGTTTGATCGAAGTATTGTGGCTACATGATTATATTTGGCAATATTGCCAAAATTCCATTATAATAGCATTATAAACGCATATATTTTGTAAACGCACTCATTGAATTAGATGCTTCCGACAGGGGCTGTTCTCTCTCAAAGACAAGGCACACCAGATCGAATGTACCCATGTGCCTTCTATTCTAGAAAACTCACGGCTGCTTAAAGAAATTACGATGTGGGTAACAAGAAACTTTTTTTGTATGAAAGCGGCAATGGAGGAATGGAGAAACTGGCAAGAGGGAGCAGAACATCTATTTCAAGTTATCACCGACTATAAGAACTTGGAATACATCAAGAGTGCTAAGAGACTCGATTCACGACAAGCCCATTGGTCTTGGTCACCAGATTCCGATTCACAGCTACCTACCATCCTGGAAGCAAGAACAGTAAAGCAGATGCTCTCTCTAGAAGCTATGACCTCAGTGTTTCCATATTAATAATCTTTCAGTGTGCAAAACCAATGATAATATGAAACGCTTCAAAAAAGCAGCACAAACTGCTTATGCGCATCCCGGGTGAAGAATGATGTGCTTAAAGCAATATGGAGTCACATCTCGCATTTGCGCTGCGTATTGAAAAATTCATGGCACAAAGAGAATCCCTGTATATATCTGCATCTAACCGTTTATTAATCATATGTTTCTTCTCACTTTTAAATTCCAGTTATTGTGCATGTGACGCCAATTCATAGTCCCTGTGTTGTGCGATCTAACAGACACCCTGTATGACATCGTTCAGAAACAGCAATAAACTCCAGCAAGATAGTCATTTTATGCAAATCTACAGCCCTTTATTTACATATCAAGAATTATAATGGGAATATATCATATTGGAGAGTTTTACCGTTCCAACTGTCATTACCGAACGTGACGCACTGTTTGAGTGCTAAACAAAGAATGATTAACAGCTGCAGCAGAGGGAAGATGAGTTTCCGTAAACTTAAATTTAACGATGTACATATTCTTCTGTCCCTCACATGAAGATGACTTTGAATATAGTGCATGAAAACTTAATTGGTCTAGTCTATTTCTTTTGCTCTATGACTCCCACTTTTGCTGTATAAAAGAGCGCAATTATCAGACGGTTATTTAAATATCGCGACAGGCCTAATTTCCGTTTAATTGAGACTGTGGTGGGACAAATTATAAATGTGGCAGGCCGCCACAGTCTAGTTAATGTATGGGAAAATTTATCTCTTTCCAAAATAACCAAGATTCCACTCCCCTCAGTGGTTGTAGCCCCCATTCGCTGGAAAAACATGGAATAGATCCAAAGGGCACAACAAACATCAACGAATACATACATCTCTCAGCTCTGGACATCCAGGTATTCAACGAACCACTGCCTTAATACGCAACTCATTCTGGTGGATGACAGAGAATGAACTAAAAATGTTACCTATTTTGTCAAGTATTGTCATGTATGTGCTCAGCCCAAAACAAACAAACAAAAACAAGGAACTATCTGCTGGACTCCCGGAACCCCTACCCATTCCTCAGGGACCCTGGTCCCATCTATCAGTAGACTTTGTCACAGATCTGCCCAATTCCAACAATTTCACCACAATTCTAGTAATCATTGACTGTTATTCTAAAGCTTGTTGCCTTTTTCTACTGAAAGGTCTTCCCACTGCCATGGAATCAACCACTGCCTTGTTCCATCATGTGTTCTGGGTATATGGATTACCAGAGGATATTGTCACAGACCGGGGTTTTTAGTTCACATCAAGGGTATTGCAGGAATTTTGCAAACAGTTGGACATTAATGTCAGTTTAACCTCAAGCTACCACCCACAGGCTAATGGACAAGTGGAGAAATTGAACCAGGAGATTGGACGTTACCCTAGGTCATACTGTAGTCGGGAATAACAGGTGCAGTGAATTTCTTCCATGGGCTGAATATGCCCAAAATTCGCTAATCAATTCATCCACAGGACAGTGGAGGTTGATAACTTAACACACATTGAAATGGGGTGACCATTTCAATGTGTGCTAAGTTATCAACCTCCACTTTTCCCTTGGACTGGTGAATCATCTACGGTACACTGTAAAAAATGAATGTGATTTTAACGGTAAAATATTGTAATAATGCTACAGGAAAAAAAAAATTGTAAACAGCTTAACATTAAGTTCTTATATACAGGGGAAAACTGTAAAAGCTCTTACCAGACATTTTATGTAATTTTCACAGTAAAATGCTGTAAATATTTACAATTTTTATTAGTTTTAGTTAATTTATTTTATTATTAAGTGAAAGAGAACAAATAAATTTATAATTTACAGTCAAAAACTGTAAACTGATATTCCCACAATTCCCTGTGCGACACATCACACTTGAAAGTATTTAAAAAAAAATCATGTTTCTGAATAGTTTTTGTTATCAGTTATGGACATTAGGGTTTTATGTTACATCTTCTGTTGTTTAATGAATGTTTATTGCATTATTTAAGTGTTGTGGGTTACCATGATGGTGTATTGTGTATGCGTGAATGACTCTTTGCACCTTTATATTAGTATATACTTCAGCTTGTGGAAAAGCTCCTTGTGGGCTTTCTCTTTTACCACCTGCATTATTATGGTGGTTGTCAGTATATGTTAAAGGTACAAAACAGATTTTAGTAGTAGTGTGCATTTTTCAATTAACTGGTTTACATTCGAATTTTCTTGTTTGTAAATTACAGTTTTATACTGTAAAATTTACAGTTTGTTCTGTAAATGTGTTTACGGTTTTTCTGTATTTTTTTACAAAATTATTCTGGCAACCACAGCTGCCAAATTTCTTTTGTAAAAACTACAGAATATTTTTTTACAGTGAAGCAACAGTGCATGAATGGATTAGGAGAAGTGAACGGATGTAGGACAGCTCTCATGTGTGGCTTCAACGTACCATTCATTCTCAAAGAATCCAGGCGGACCTCCAGAGGTGTCCCTACCCCAACTACCAGCCAGGCCAGAATGTCTGGCTCTCCACATCAGACCTGTGTCTACAGTTTCCCAGCAGGAAGCTCAGTCCCAGGTATGTAGGTCCACTTCGTATTATCAGAGAAATAAATCCTGTTACCTATTGAGCTTCCTGCTAATTACTGGATCTCTCTTTCATTTCATGTATCTTTGCTGAAATCGGTTCACCCGTCATCTACCCCTGAAACCATGGAGCCTGAACCTCCACCACCCTTGGAGATTGATGGAGCACCAGCATACTTAGTAAAGGAAATCATTGATTCCAGAAGAAGAGGGGGGCATTCTAGATTCCTCCCTGACCACCCAGCACCCAGATCAGTCAAAGAACACCTGGAAGAAAAGAAAAAAAAAAAAGAGGGGGTGGTGGGGGTTGGGGATTGGATAGGGTCAAGTGTTCTGTAACATCTGCTCCCTCCAACCACCAGAGGGAACCCTCACCTAATTACTGACCACACTGACTACATTTCTTCTACAGTTACTTCCTGTTTGTTAGATATAAAGAGCCATGCTTTCCACTAAAACTTTGTGAATTATTACCATTCTTACAGAGCTCTTTCCATTGCAATTATGACTGTTTCTTGTTATGAACTTTTACCTGTTTCTTGGATATCACGTTTATTGGATTACTGTTTTTACTTTGGTAGCCTCTTTGGACTGTCTATTTTGTTCACTGAACCTAGCCTTTATCCTTGACCATCTCTTTGCCTGTTGATTTGAATTTGTTTCAATAAAACTTCTGCAAATGGATTAAAACATAGCTTGCCTGTTTCAATGTTTCACTCAGTGACTCATTACTGACTGGAAAAGAATCTGGTGACCAAATTAAAGAAGAAAGATTTATGGGTGAGATATTGACAGTTCAGAAGGATGAATACAGTGTAGTCTGTGAAAAACATTCTTTTTCATAAAAATGTAAGCATATTTTGAGGAGCCCTTCTTGATCACTAGCACCACTTCTCTGGTGAACAAACTCTTGACAGAACATCTTTATTATGTAGAGGTTTAATAAGATCATCTATTTAAAAATCAGGCATTTTGTGGCAAACAACAGTTCAGTTCAATGTCAAGTAATCTTAGAGACTGCAAGTCATTAATTAATATGTAATTTTCTTTCTATCTCCAATTAATGAATGCAAACCCTCCTTTGCTGAATTCGCTCCTTTATGGTCGTAGTGCTCTTTCAAACTGACTGACAAGTAAAATTTAAAATATTTCCCGAGGACAAACTGTCACATGCAAATGTGGTTACAGTGAGAGAAGCATTTTTGATTCATAATAGCAGCCTTCTTTAAAATGTCCAGTTAGTACAAACTCTTATATGAGTGTTACTCAGTTTCAAGGACGTTATAAATAAGCCACCGAAAAGTGCTGGTGAAACAAGGCAGAGTGTGACCTGTACTGCTAGTCTGCATCAAGGCCAAAGCCTTGAGAGAGGAGAAATGAGAAGAGAAGCTCTGCACATTCAGAGTGTTTATATTTTTTTCTCACACAGTAGTTCTTTCTCTCTTATCTCACACAAATGCGTACGAACGAACAAGCAAGCACACACTTTTCATCGTAAATGTAAACAGTAATATATGTAGCTACCCTGTGACTGAAAAAGTGATATGAATCCACTCTGGTTGATAGCAGAACTGTGTGTGAACGTAACTGTAGCACTCTAAAACAGGACTGATAACTGTATTCTGACAAAGAGTGAATAGAAGGCGCACTATCACCAGGACTTTCCATCCCTTTCCCCATTTCTATCATTTCCTTAACAGGTCCAAGAAATGTAATGGATCTTGTCTGATCTAACAATCATGGCAGTGCGGAATGTTTGGTGAAATACAAAAAGAAGCTTTTTCTGTCTGTGGGAAAAAAAAAAAAAAAAAAAAAGATTACCCCCACCATATTTTCCTGCAACTACTAGAGCTTGTAGTAATTACTTTAATGATGTCCCTGCATCGCAGCCGCTGTGCCACGAGCAATAGAAAGCCGACCACAAAATAAAAGTTCAATGAAGGCACATGGAAGGCACAATCATCTCATTAAACGACATAGAAAGTATAGAAGGAAATAAGGCTGTTCCTCATACTTTCAGTGCAAAAAACCTATTAGAGGGGTAATATTTTTTAGGACTCTATGTGTGCAAGGAAATAGAGGATGTCGAATACTTGCAAAGCTGTAAATTACTTGCAGACATTTTAAAATGTGCCAGTAGTAGGTTTATTTAAGTGATAATGATCTAATTATGCGTTCTCAATGCCAGATGTATGAGGATGTATCCTATTACGGCCGCCCATAGCAATGAATGCGACATCTCCAAAAATCGCAGCAGACACGGTCAGTGGAGAATTGCATGGGGGCATTGATATCCACAGCTGTTCTGTTTCATATCAGCTAGCAGGGACAGAGATCCAGGGCTCACCCTCGCTGGCTAACCCTTACCTCCGCAAAAAATATGTAATTTGATTTCAATTGGTCCTGAAAGGTAGATGGCAGGCCTTGTTGCAACAACAATGACATCCACACGCTTCACCAGGTTTTCACGTCGAGGGGCACTGCAGAGCTTTTATTATTTAGATGTAATTTTTATTTTTTCAGAGCAAAAGAACTGCATTTTTTTTGTTTTGGGCCTGGTTGGATCCCAGGATAGGCTCCAGGGTGGAGGGGGCACAGGGTGTGTACAGGCACGTAGGTTTTTCGGCCAATCTGGGAATCATTTACTTACATTTTCCATCTGCATAATAAGCTGGGCAGCCAATGACGGTGCTGGCTGGCCGAAGAAAGGGTGGCATGCCTTCAGATTTAATGGGTGTGCAGAGGAAACTTCCAATGCTTTCTGACATCTCTCATTGCAAACTAAATGTGCTCTGGGTCAGGGAGTGTCTATTATGAAAATAAGAGACGAACAAGTCAATTATACTTCGCTGACTGCATTGCCAGGGGTCCTCATTAGAATGATCAGGAAGGTCCGTGCCGCTGCGCTCCTCTCCTCTGTGTAGCTCCTGATTAAGCTGTGGAGGAATGACAAGACCCTGTGCTTCTCTTTATCTTATGGAGTGCATCTATAAGAACGTGTTCATGGAGTGGAATCAAATAGACACGCAAACAAATCTCATGAAGCCGTACAGGCGCAAGAACGCACATGGAGGGGGCAGCATCTCGAAAGTCGGTAAGAAACTGTTGACATGCTTGGATTAAAAAAAAAGGAAGGAAAAAAAAAAAGTGCGAGACAAACTCAGAGGTCAGGAAGCTGATAGCGTCATGTATCACGGTGCATCCAGGAAATATTTTTGGCAGGGGATGTATGAAACTGTCATGCACAGACTGCATGAATGGCTTGGGGTGAGAGGGCGGGGCTATAGAATAGATCCATACGAAAAGCCTGAGGTTCGTTGGGTGGATTGGTGTACAATCCTGCCCGCTTGGCTGGGCTGTTTCTCAGGGCGAGGAGCCTGGGATCCACTGACAGTGACAGGATCTGTGGAGACAGGGTGCAGGGAATCTGGCTTGTTCTTCCTAGTGCTTGTATCTTGTGCAGCACGCCGAAGTCCAGCCACTAATTCATTTATTTGGGAAAGTAAAAAGACAACTGAAAATATCCTGCCCCTCTACACATAAAAGTATTATTCTACCTTTTTTTTATTGTTTACATAAGACGACCGTAATGATCACCAAGGCTGTATTTATTTGATCAAAAAATACAATAAATACCGTTATATTGTGAAATATTAATTTATAATAACTGTTTTCTATTTTAATCTATTTTAAAATGTAATTTATTCCTGTGATGGTAAATTTTTAACAGTCATTACTTTAGTTTTCAGCCTCCCACAGTCCAGAAATCATTCAAATATGCCAATTTGGTGCTCAAGAAACATTTCTTCTTGTTATCAATGTTGAAAACAGATATGCTGCTTAATATTGGAATGTGATACATTTTTTTCAGGATTCTTTGATGAATAGAAAGTTCAAAGGGACAGCATTTAATTGAAAGAGAAATAGTTTTGTCTTAACTGACACCTTTTATTGCATTCTTTCTGAATAAAAGCATTCATTTCTTAAAAAAAAAAAAAACTTACTGAACCCAAACTTCTGAAACGTAGTGTATAACAATCTAACAGAATATAAATGCATATATTTGACTCATATTTCTTAAAATAAATAAATAAATAAATCTATTATTCATATTTATAAGGGGGAACTAAGAGTAAACATTGATACTACAGATACAAACTGACAGATACATGTTGTGATAAAAAGTATAGAGATGTGAAGACTGTATTTTTTTAATAAATTTATTTTATTTTTTATATTTTTCACCTACCTCCCTTAGGAGCTCTTTGAAACATAGATGATTTAATGACATGTTATTTTCTAAATTTGTTCTGGCACCAAATACACTAATAAACGCACTCTAAATTGACATTCCCTGA
The DNA here is from genome assembly GCF_024489055.1 of Chanodichthys erythropterus. Lineage (NCBI taxonomy): Eukaryota > Metazoa > Chordata > Actinopteri > Cypriniformes > Xenocyprididae > Chanodichthys > Chanodichthys erythropterus. The sequence goes on along the minus strand of NC_090222.1, from coordinate 25,162,731 downwards.
GGTATTCAAAAGGCCATGCTCTCATGTTACCTGAAGGGAGATTGAGAGACATAGTGAGCACACCACAGTACATGCAACAACATCCAGTGCTCATGTTAAAAGACAAAGCCATCATCCCCCTTCCTGCTGTTGTGCAGACTTAATATAGCTCAAGGCTACGCAAATTTACGTCTTGACCTCCTTAAGTTGCCAAATCATGCAGAATAAAAAAAAGCATTTTTTTCTGCTGCTGTCTGCCCTTATATGAGAATATTCTTATTATGATAATTGGAAATTCAGTTCTTTCCCTCTAGTGTGCTTTTTAAAATACGAGCCAGCGTGTGCAACCAAACCAACTTTAACCAGCATTACAACCTGTGTCTCATCACGATAATTGGGTTTTTGAGTTGATTTGACTAGATGACAGCGATGCCTCGAAGATTCATCATGGCAGTCTTTTTAACCAACAGTGTGACTCAGGAGGAGGCGTTTAATTAGGGAACTTAAAACAAGGTCAGCTTTTGGCAAATGTTTGCTTATCCACACATCCCTCAGCTAACCATCCCATTTGTTTTTAACATCATGCTAGTTTCTACAGCCGTTTTCATATACTTAAATCCAGGTTAAAATATAGCAGAAAAAAATGTTTAAGATGCATTTGCTATTAAAAATTTATCTTAAACATCTTTTTTTTTTAACACTGGTTCTGAACTAACTTTCCTTTTCAAGTGAGTCATCTGATCAAAAAAATTGATTTATAAGATATTTATAAAAAATAATGCAGAGCAAATTTTCTCCAAGACATCAGTTTAGGGTTTTAATATGCTAAAATCTAACCAAATTCAAGGAAAATTCAATTTCTGAAGTTACTAGCATTAAAAAAAAAAAAAAATTAACGAGAAGCAATTATTAATGAAAAGAAATATAGCGGACTGCTGAGCTTGCCGACGAAGCAGCACCGGCGCCCTCGTCGACTGCCGCCTCGAGCCGCCCGCTTCCCGCTTCCAGCCGCCTGCCAGCCCGTCTCCTGCCGCCTTCCGGCGCGCCTAAAAGAGCATTTTCCCGTGGTTTATCGCCAATCTAAAAGAGCTTTTCCTAGCGGTTCATACCGCTCTAAAAGAGCTTCCAGCGGCTCTCGCCCCTCTAAAAGAGCTTTCTGCGGCCCTCACCGCTCTAAAAGAGCCCCTCAAACGCCTTTTTCATGGCAGCGGCATTGCTGCAAATGGCGCGCCACTCGTGGCACATGCAGAGGCCCTCTGCATGACGACGACGATGTGCACGGTGAGTGCGTCGGCTGCCTGGGCAGACCCTACGCAGAGGCTGCGTTCACCGGGACCTCATGTTCTCACTGTGAGAACATGAGTCTTGCCTCTCTGCGCTCGCGGATCGCCTTCAGTTCCGGGCGTGGGAGATATGTTCAGTGTTGTGCTAACTGGGCCCAAAAGTGTTGCGTCCATGCCAAACGCCGTTCTCATGGCAAACACTATAAATATTTTACCTTCTCAAAGAAAGAGCAAATCTCCTCTTCCACTCTCTCCGGTGCACAGGCCCCCGATCGGCGGCCCGTCATCCGATGCCATTCAACCCCTTGTCACGCAGGCCGAGGCCTGGCAGGCCATCCCCAGAGTGTCAAGCGTAAGTTGAGGCTACTCGCTTCAGTTCGCCTGAAGGCCCCCGCGCTTCAGCGGGGTGCTTCAGACTTCAGTCAACACGGACGACGCTCATGTCCTCCGAGCCGAAGTCACATCTCTTCTGAGGAAAGGAGCTATAGAAATAAGTTTCCCCCTCAGAGAGCAATTCGGGGTTCTACAGCTGTTTTTTTTTATTATAACCTCTCCCTCATGAGACGGAAGTTCAAGATGTTAACGCTGAAGCAGATCCTCGCGCAGATTTGCCCCGGGGACTGGTTCTGCTCGCCAGACCTGAAAGATGCATACTTTCACATCCAGATAGCCCCCCATCACAGGCGATTCTTGAGATTCGCATTCGAGGGTGTGGCTTACCAATATACGGTCCTTCCATTCGGGCTGTCCCTAGCTCCTCGCACTTTTACCAAGTGCATGAACGCGGCGCTTTCCCCACTTTCCCCACTTTCTCCCTTTGAGCCACTGTGTTCAGCTGACCTCAGGCCCCTGACGCTCAAAACCACTCTGCTACTTGCACTAGCATCGGTTAAGCGTGTTTGCGACTTGCAGGCCCTCTCGTGAGCCCTGCATGCCTTGAGTTCAGGCCCAACGACTCCAAGGTCGTTTTGAAACCTAGGCATGGCTACGTCCCTAAGGTGCTCTCAACTCCATTCAGAGCACAGGTCATTTCCCTCTCAGCGCTTCCTCCCTCGTCGGATGAGCGAAAGCTGGAATTGCTCTGCCCCGTCAGGGCATTAAGGACCTACATTGAGCGATCACAGTCTTTTCGGCAATCCGATCAGCTCTTTATCTGCTTTGTGGGGTCTTCGGTCTCAAAGCAACGTCTTGCGCATTGCATAGTCGACGCTATTGCTCTTTGTTACTCCTCTATGGGCCTCAACTGCCCCATAGGAGTTAGAGCTCACTCCACTAGAGGAATGGCTTCCTCTTGGGCCTGGTCTAGTGGAGTTTCGATTAAAGACATTTGTGAGGCGGCCGGCTGGTCCTCTCCGTCCACTTTTGTCAGATTTTATCATTTGGACGTCCCGACCTTACAAGCTCGGGTCCTCTCGGAATGATCCAGCGGCCTCTATCGAGCTCTGCTTCGTGCCACTCTGGGAGTTAACTCCTCTTTTGGTAGTGTAACAAGTATTCAACGGCTCCGGCCTTCTCACTTGTCCTCTGGTTCCCTCGCGGTGTCCAAGACAAGTCCAGTCGTTCCCAGCCTTGGCACAGCGTGGTTGAATTCGTTCCCCATACACAGTACGAGTGAAGTATTGAAAGGGTACGTACTCGGTTACTAACGTAACCTCAGTTCCCTGAGATACGGAACGAGTACAGCGTTACATGCCGTGCCACGAGGCTGCAGCTTCAGTGTCGTCGCTTCAGTCGAATGACCTGAAATCCTATGGAGAATTGCCTGCTTATATAGCCCTAAACCCCGCCCATTTCAGCGGGAATATTCGCGCGCTTTATCGCCATAGGCCACGCAGCTATGCCGCACCATCATTGGTTCAAAAACTTGTCTATGAGTGAACCAATGACAATGCAGTTACATTGCGTTATTGAAAAAGGCTTCAGTAATGGGGAAAAAAGGAGACCTTTCCCCATACGCAGTACTCATTCCGTATCTCAGGGAACTGAGGTTACGTTAGTAAGTAGTAAGTAGTAACGAGTACGTTTCCATGTTTTATAGGGACAGTGATTTTTTTTTTTACTGTACAAACTTCTATCCCCTAACTCTACGCATCACAGAAAACTTTCTGCATTTTACATTTTCACAAAACATCACTTAGTGTTATTTATAAGCTGTTTTCCTCATGGGGACCAAAGAATATCCCCACAGGACAATGATATCGGATACTGTTCTCTTTGTGGGGACATTTTGTCCCCATAATGCAGGGTTTACCAGGACCACACACATGCACACAAGTCCTATTGCTTCCTAATCTAGTTGTCTAATAAAGCTGGCATTGTATTACAAATACTGTTGGCTCTATTTGGGTTTTGATAAAAGGAAATGCATAAATGGAAAGTACTAGTAATAGTAGTAGCAGTAGCAGTAGTAGTAGTAGTAGTAGTAGTAGTAGTAGTAGTTTCCTGTTGTTACAAGCAGTCTGGTAGGAAATAATAAGATAACGATCATTTCATTTATTTGTGCCTCAGGGGTCAAATATGCCTCTCTAGGTCATGACTTATCTAATGATGTTCTTCGAAGACGATCTTCTATCCTCCACCTACGCTCACGTTCACACCTCACAAAACAAAAAAGCAACCTGGAGGGGAATTGTACAGCGTTCATAATTTTACAAGAGCAGAGATGTCACTGTGAGAGAAGAGGGATAAACAATAATCTTTCTAATGCAGAGGATCCACAGCAGCCTAACTATTCTGGAGTCACTCCAGGCCAATGCGTTGTCCCTGTCTGCAGAGTCATCTCAAGCTGGGCACAGAATGTTACAGATGGAGATCCATCACTGATGCAGCAGAGTTTACAACACCCAAAGCAGCGAGCAATGTGCAGAGGAGACCAAACCAATGAGAAGAGGGAGCGCAGTTCTCTGTGCATCAAAGGACGTAATTAGGAGGCAGCTAGGGCCCGATGAAAGAGAGAAGTTGTGTGTCTGCCGTTTTTCCCCGCAGTTATATTACAAACAAATGTCCATGATCAAGTTAAAAATTTTACAATGTCTGAACACTTACATTCAGAACAGTTTAATCCCTGATAATCTCAATTTGGTCCTCTGTAAGAAAGACTGAAGATGAATGTAATACTTTCTAACCTCGAGTAACTCAGTCAAAGCCATTTTAAAATCTTTGACTTACTGACTTTCAAAGTTCCAGTTTCAATCAACCCTATTTACTTATTAATATTATTTGCCCAAAGAAATCTATACTTTACTATACTATACTATACTATACTATACTATACTATACTATACTATACTATACTATACTATACTATACTATACTATACTATACTATACTATACTATACTATACTATACTATACTATCTAAATCTATAAATCTATAAGAAGTCATCACTGTTGCTGGCTTTTAGCTCTCACCCCTGTGAGGGTTCAGTGAGTTTAGGAATATGTAAGGCTTCAACCTTGTGAATTTTACAAGCATTTGTACCAGATTTTTCATATGTTCTGTCACATGCACTACCTAAAAGTATGGGGCCAGTAAGACTCTTAGGCCTGGTTTCACAGACATGGCTTAGACTGGATCAGGCCTTAGTGCAATTAGGGTATTTAAGTAGCTTTTATAAATGTGCCTTAACATTAATGGTGTGCATCTTGAGGCAAAACAATGGCACTGACATACTTTAAGATATGTCAGAGCAAGTTGCTTTAAAACAGCTAGGGCCATATCATACACCCAACGCAATGTGGCGCCAAGCACGACGGAAGTGTTTTTTTGCTGGTTTCAGCCCGACGCAGTTATCTTTTTCATGTCCTGAGCCATGCGGTTTAAATAGCAATCACATGTGTGCCCATGGGCATGCTGGTCTGAAAACGAGGTGTGTTCAGGCAGATTGTTGGCGCATTACTATTTTGAGGCAACTGAAATAGACTGTGCCATTGACCAACTGAAACCTGGTCTAAAGTCAATGCCGCAACATTTGTTTTGTTATTTAAAACAATAAATTTGTTTTTAAATAAAACAAATATTAGAAATAAAAGAATTACAATGTAAAAGATTATTATTGTGTGCATAGATAAAAATGTTTTGGTGGAATCCGGCTTGTCCAGATGGTCTGCTCTCGCACTTTAACCTTGCGCACAAGCAGATCTGTTTCCTCGCTACAGAAGCGTTAAGTTTTTCTGCTTGCAAACTGCGCCATGGCAACTGGCTATTAAAGGGAAGGGCAGATGAGACTCTGATTGGTTTATTGCATGTTACGACCAAAACACACCCATTACTCATTAAGAGAATAGGGACAACCCTTTTAGACCATTCGGCAACCATTTTTCCCGTCCTTAAACTAGCAAAAGTGGATTCGGACACGCCTTAATTGAACTTGCGCAATGTGCTTTAGAACATGCACTTAGAATAGAACATATTAATAAAATAGGGCCCCTGGTCTGGGACTAGCTTAAGCCTTGTCTGTAAAACCGGGGATTAATGTTTTTAAAAGAAGTCTCTTATGCTCACAAAGGCTGCACTTATTTGATAAACACAGTAAAAATTGTAATATTGTGACATTACAATTTAAAATAATTTAATTTGTTTATTTTATGAATACATCTCAAATTATTTCCCAAACAATTATCTAGGTTATTTTTTGTTTTATACCTTTACTGCATGACTGCAACTGCCACAACTTCTGAACAATAAAATGTTCTTGTAAGCTTTAGGTTGGTTCTAGTGGTTCGACAACTATCCCTATACAATCATCCCTGGTCTCCCCTCTTTATCCCTGACAAGTAGCAAACACTTCAAGCTCTTTACTTTTTGTAATTTGATTATAACTTTGTTCGATTCCAGAAATAATAAATGCAAAACATTTTAACACTAATGCCTCCATAAGGTGGATGAACAAAAACTTGCCAGCCAGAAAGGATAAGGAAGATGGTACAAAAGATAGCAGAGTGTACTTGAAAAAGGGCCAAGGCTTAAACTAGTGGCTCTCCTGAATTATTACTGAATCAAAACAGCTCGAAAAAATAAAATAGCATTGGCTTTGCTTTTGGCAGCCTTGTTGACAAAACAGCCAAAGCCACACTTTAAAAAATGCTGAGTTAAAAACAACCCAACTTGGGTTGAAAATGGAACCCAGCGGTTGGTTTAAATGTCTGCCTAATGTGCTGGGAAGTTTTATTTAACCCAACTGTTGTTTAAAAAATTACTATATGGCTGGCTTAAAATGAACCTAAACAGGTTGGAAATTAAAAATCAGACACACAATTACAATAGGCAAAAATAGTCATCAAAAGGTGAAAATCTATTAATGTTATTGTAATAAAAAATAAATGTTAGAATAAATGTTTGTTGTATGATTATTCATTAAATTTAATAAATGTTAAATTATTAAACATTAATAAATGTTCATTTCCAACATATCTTGGGTACATATTATGCATGCAGCAAAACAGCAATTTTTAAGCAAAAGTTGATTTAAATAAAACCACCCAGCAGGTTGGGCAAACATTTAATATATGAAATATCCATTTTTATATTAAAGTATATGTTTAAATTATAATAATGTAATAAACACACACACACACACACACACACGCACACATGCACACACGCATATATATTTAGTTTAGTTTATTACATTACATATTATGCTGACATTTGGCATTAGATGGTGTATATGACCTGTTCATTACACCATTCAACTCCATTTACCCTCCTAAACTGCAAATACAAAGTTGTTGAAAAGGTGCTTCCTCATCAACAAACTAATTTACAAACCAAGTCTTTGTTCATGACTGTATTTACTGCATAATGGAAGTATTTATCCAGCTACATGGTTGCGGTCGAATGATCCTGTGTGGAAAGCTGTCTGGTCCAGATTCTTTCTAGCCATTTAACTCTGCTAATGGCCTCTCTGCTGCACCAAATGGCCCTTCTCTCCACTCCGCCACACAGTCGTCAAACTGATATGCCCTAATGTAAATATTTGGACCTGTACCCCCACCCCCTCCAAAGGGCAGAAAAGGAGCTTTTGAATTGATATACTGCGCACTCAAATGGGTTTAACTTCTAGGAGAAGAGGTGAGTGTCAGGAGCAGAACAAAAGATCACACCAGAACAGTCCTCTTAAGTGCTGGTGTTATGTATAGTGACCTTATGTGGGAATATCCATCTTTCTACTCCTCTAGATCACAAGATAATATGACCTGGTTCGTCCCTGAATGGTTCAACTCACAGACAGGGCAAAACAAACAAGTGACAGTGAAAGAATGATGGTAGGAAGAGTGAAAAAAAAGCCTACTTAAAAACACAGACCAACCTCTTCATAAGGCACTACTGTTATTTCCACTTGTGAAGCTTCAAAAAAGTTACATTTCTGTTGTAAAATCTTTGAGTTATTCTAATCCTAGAGAGAGAGAGAATGAAACAATTGTTCAGTTGCTGTTTTCCTATGATGGAATTGAACTTGATATTGAACTTGAACTTCTCCTTTATTACTTCAAAATACAGTGGCCTTAAAAGTTTAGGACACTTAAGCCAAAATTAACATAAATTAGGTTTAAAATTATTAAGCATTAGATATATTGCTCAAAATGAAGACAGGAATATTAAGAACATTAACATTTTTGCTGCTGCTTAATATTAAGAAATACTATGCAGCACAAATCTTTAAAATTAAAAAGAAATTTGAGCACAAAATCAGCATATGAAAATGATTTCTGAAGGATTGTGTGATACTGAAGACTACTGCTGAAAATTCAGCTTTGCCATCAACGCAATAATTTTAAAATATACTACATTACAAAACATTATTTTAAAGTTATAATAATTTTTCATAATATTACTATTTCACTGTATTTTTGATTAAATAAACTTACACACAAACACACATTGTTAGTGCACTGATATAAGGACTGTGGTCATTTTTTCCAATTCCAAGTTCAAAATCTAAAAGTGCCATGAATATAGCCCACAGACACACATATAGTGTGCACATTAAACACATCCTCTGGGTAATCTAGGTCAAAGTGTCAGGAGTCTCATTGAGGCGTGTGTCTCTGGATTGTCTTCACACCTCTCTGTGCTCGGGCTAATGGACTATAATTAGTAAATTTACTGGTCAGTAATTTAATTTTGATTGTTTTTCCCCTCTCTTTGCCCCAGTGAATTTTGGAGCTCTCACCCTGCACTAAGTGTCAAGTCCAATCAACCTGGTGTGAGACGAGACCCAATTAGCACTGAGAGGCGAACCCACAAAAAAAAAAAAAAAAGAAAAAAAAAAAAAAAAAGGGGCCTAAAGGGGACATGTCCTGGGGACATAATTGAATGAGACACCAGCTTTCATTTGGGTCTATACATTAGGAAAGCTGGACTGCACATGGTTAGTCCAAAATTGTTGTTTTTGAGTGTTTTATTCACAAAATAGATTTAAAAAAAAACATTAATAATTTATCACTTAACAGACACTTTTATCTAATGCAACAACAGTACACCAGTCACATTGGTGAATGAGTGACTTCTTGGGATGAAAACCCTTGCCTGGTGCTGAATTAATGTTAGAAATAAAAAAAATGGCCTGCTCAGCCTCTATGAGACAGAACATACAAAAGTAAAAAAAGTTACATTTACTCAAAGAATACCACCATCATACCATGTATATTCTCCTTTACCTGCCAAGTGTTACAGACACTGAGGCAATCATCTCCTCTCCTCAGTCTATTATTCTAACAATCTTTGTTGCAGTGTTGAGTGACTATAGGGAAGACCTTCAGATCCGATTACCTAGAACAGTCCACAATGAAAGCCTGAACTTCTAACCTGATATGATTCTCCCGGCTAGTATTAATAGGACACCAGAGTTCCAACCCGCATCCAACCAGCCCAGCGTATTAGCACCATTCAGACCCAATAACTTGCAGTCTCTTTAGCTGGGTCTATCACATGGACTTTACTTAAATGTGAGATGGCACTGCTGGGCCAAAGACCTGCCTCAGTTTACCAGTGCCTGAGGTCATGGCCTGTGATATCTCTGTCCAGTCCTGTTGCCCCGGGTCATCTTTAGCTGGACGACCCAGAAACAAGCAACTAACCACTCTATCACACATCCCCCTCTGGAAAAGCTGGTGGGTGTCACCAAGGGTGTTTGCGAATTAACTCCTCAGAGGAGCAAGAAAGAACTTAGCGGTCAGCCACAAAAGACTATATAGTGCACTTATACTCTTATTTATTGGAAACACCCTATGAAGGAGGATTATATATCTGGTCTACTCTTTCAAATTAGTACTCATGATAAACTTTAAGAAGGCAAAAAATACTGTAGAGAACAACAATCTTACCAACAAGCAGAATTCTGAATGATATAAGAATAACCGCAGCAGAACAAGAGCTGTTTTCCCACATGCAGCATTAGAGGAAGCTGAGATGTACTGTATCTTTGAGCCCAATGGCTCCACCCACTTAGACACCAAAGGCAATAGAAATTAGGGCCACACCATCATGGTACAGTGTAATAAAACAAGTAAGTACACAGAACAACCAGTACATTTGCTATGTACATACAATGATGATTATGGCAGGAATATCACAACACAGTGCATCGCAATCTGCTGCATATGGGGCTAGATGACCACAGACCAATCACAGTGCCTATGTGCCTACAACAGACACATAAGCGTCTGAACTGGACATTGAGGCAATGGTAGAAGGTCGCCTGGTCGATGAGTCCCATTTTCTTTTCACATGGACGGCCATGTATGCATGTGCCGTTTACTTGAGGAAGTGATAGTACCAGGATGCACTGTGGGATAATGACAAGCCAGTGGAAGGAGTGTGATGCTCTGGGCAATGTTCTGCTGGGAAACTCTGGGTCCGGCCATTCATGTGGATGTAAATTTGACACATGCTACCTACCTAAACATTGTTGCACCCCTTCATGACAATGGTGTTCCCTGGTGGAAGTGGCCTCTTTAAGCAAGACCACACTGCACACATTGTTTAGGAATGGTTTGAGGAACATCATGAAGAGTTCAAGGTATTTCCCTGGCCTCCAAATACCCCAGATCTCAATACATTTGAGCTTCTGTGGAATGTGATGGACCTACAAGTTAGATCCATGGCAGCTCCACCTTGCAACCTTCAGGACTTGAAGGATCTGCTGTTAACGTCATGGTGCCAGATACCACAGGACACCTTCAAGAGTCTTGTATAGTCCATGTCTCGGCGAGTTGGCACTATTTTGGCAGCATGTGGCGGACCAACAACATATTAGTCAGGTGGTCATAATGTTTTGGCTCATCAGTATATGTCTGTGTGTAAATTCTTCTTAAACAAGAAAAAAAAAAGTAGGACGGGATTTGATTTTGTCCATGGGGAATTGATTGGATTTTCGTGGTTTGCTATGGCTGTGATCTCACATGTAAGTGAAAGGTTGTTAGTGAAAAAATCATTTATAATAAATACTGCAATATTCCTTTAAAAAAATAAGAAGTGCCTGTTTTGATTTCATGGTGACTTTAAACCGTTCACATTATTATTTTTACAAAATGTACTATCATAATACAATGAGATGATGAACATCAGTTTCTCTTTTATCCCCTAAAATTAATAAATAAAAGCAAATAATAGAGTATTTGAGTGGATCATCATCTCTTTTTATTATGAATGTTAAATCTTTTCACGCACCTAAAGAATATTTATAACATCAACTAAAAAGAAAGAGATATCAATATAATATTGTATGACCAAGTCCCTGCTGAATCCTAAGACTAGTCTTTTATCTAAGGGCCTGTTTACACCTGGTCACTTCATGCGTTCTCTCTTATCGAATAGCTAATGATTGCATTTACACATGGCCACATAAATGTGTCTCCGCAAAATGGATATAAATCTGATCTTCAATTCCCGCACTATATGTAGATTTCATGGAGTTCACGTCACCGAAAGCAACAAATATGAGCTGCATTTTATTGATCATCAGCTACTTTCAAAATCAAAGAATCGGAATAGGAGAGAGCAAGGAGACAGCACTGGTAAGATCATTTAGTCTCATTTCTTTTAATGAAGTTGATTGTATTTTGAGCGCCTGCGACTTACTTTCAGTTTGATTTGCGGCAGTTTGTGCGTTGTCTTACGTTGTAGTTGTCTATAACATGCTCTCACATGTTTATTTTTTAGTATTTTTTGGAGGAGTTCAAATTACATAAGTGGTTTCAACAACCAGATGAATGTAGACATGTTTAGTTTTGACCTGAATGCATCCCAGACCACCTCCTGAAGTTGTTTGAGCGATCTGATTTATGTCCATCTTGAATGCGTTTTGGAGGGCATTTAGACCTGGTCTTTTCACGATCGGATAGCTATCCGATTAGAGAAAATGCATAAAGTGACCAGGTGTAAACAGGCCCTAATTGGATTACTTTTATTACCACACATTGTTGACCATTTCATCCTCTTCTTTTGGATCTTTCAGCCTTTTCTTGTCTAAGGTGATGATTGGAGGTGTGTGGTGCCAAAGCTTGTGCCATTCAGTGACCTGAAACTGGAGCAAACAGATAAGAACATTGTGTTAAACAAAAACTCAGCTAGTATACATGCCTCTCTGGTAACATCTCAACACCATTAAACCACCATTTCACAGAGAAACCACAATCACACACACACACGAACTCTCCACCAATAGGCCTCTGCAATTTTGATATTATGCACCTATACACGTCTATTATCGTTATGACAGCCTGGTGATCTCGGGGGCCTATTTCAATTAAGCCGCTGGCTGTTTACAGGTATTGTGCTGGACTTGTTGTACCCATGCAGCCGGCGCTCTAGGCTATTGTGCCAGGCCACAATGGTTAATGAGCTATCTACCCATGAGGACCAAGCAGAACAAATAGACAATGTGCTCTCTCCTCCTACAAAACTCTCTTGTCTAACACATACACACAGACAATACACTCCACCTCTGCCACCGAACACACCAATCCAAGACCGACTACTGTAAATATAGGCCACTGTGAGTTCTCTCCTTTGATCTCTGTTTGCATTTCAACATCAAATGAGCTGACCTAACCTTCTCCTTGGGCCATTTAAATGATAATGTGTAGCAGGGACTGGTTTGGGCAGCCATTCATCTCAAGGTCAAGAGGGCGATCAGACGTGCTCTCTCTGGGTTAGTGCAAGACAACAAATGTGTTTTTAACCAACCAAATGCACACTGGAGTGCAGGTTTGCCACTGTTTGATTGCATAAGAGATGTTGTGGCTGGAACTGGTCAACAAACAAAATGATTGACAGGTGATGAACCAAAGCTTAAAGGGAGAGTTCACCCAAAAATGAAAATTATCCCATGATTTACTCACCCTCAAGCCATCCTAGGTGTATATGACTTCTTTCAAACAAACACAATCGGAGTTAACGAATTAGAGGTCTAGAATGAGAAATTATAATTTTTCAATACAGAGTAGAGGAGCTTGAGTTGGTTGCCCCATTTGTTAGAACCACAAGAGGCATCTAAGGTTACACTATTCCTATGTCATACATCTCATCAGAGGTTACTCAGGTTACTTTTGGCGCAAGTCCATTTGTGTAATTTGTCCAATTATTTTAGATTATAACGTTTTTTAAATATGGATATTTTTCTCACAAAAACCCATCACTTTGCTTTAGAAGGCCTTTATTAACCCCCTGGACTGGTATGGATTACTTTTAGGATGGATGGATGGATGGATGGATGGATGGATGGATGGATGGATGGATGGATGGATGGATGGATGGATGGATGGATGGATGGATGGATGGATGGATGGATGGATGGATGGATGGATGGATGGATGGATGGATGGATGGATGGATGGATGGATGGATGGATGGATGGACGGATGGATGGACGGACTTTTTTGGACTTCAAAATCAGGAGCGCTATTCACTGCCATTATAAAGCTTGGAAGAACAAGGATATTTCTTAATATAACTCTGATTTTGTTTGTCTGAAAGAAGATAGTCTCATACACCTAGGGTGGCTTGAGGGTGAGTAAATCATGGGATAATTTTCATTTTTGGATGAACTCTCCCTTTAATTTAGGTTTCAATCACAGAGTAGAAATACACCGTGTGCTGCATACATCATAACTTACAGCATACATTTAAACACACAATTTAAAACAATTTATTCTTTACTTTAACAGACAAGCAAATGGAAGCCTACTGCCACCCAAGTATAAAAAGACAAAACATGAAAGTGTTAAAATAATAAATAGTTACAATGTGATATAAAGTCACAGTCACATTTTACTAGCAAAAAAGTAGAAATTACAAAAAAAAAAGTCGCATTGCAAGATTTATAAGATGTAATTGCGAGACATCACAATTGCGAGAAAAACTGCAACAGATATATAGTCACATCATGAGAAAGAACTTTGTGAGATATAAAGATGTATAAGAGACATAAGTCGCAATTATGAGAAACAGCAGAAATGTTAAGACAGTAAAAATTAAGAAACATCACCCTGGTTGATATAAATACGCAACTGCGAGATATATAGGCCCGGTTTCACAGACAGGGCTTAGCCTAAGCCAGGATTAGGCCTTAGTTCAATTAGTTCAATATTATGTCAGTGCAAATTGCTTTCAGTTAAAACAGCTCAAACATGCATTTTAGTCTAGGTCTAACTTCAAGGTGGACTCGGTAGAATTTCAAAAACACTGTTTGGAAGTTAGTCGGGCCGACACCAACAACAAAAGTGGGACACAATACAAAAGATCTCAAAAGAATATCACTGGAATGAAGGTTTATGACTGGGCAAGCACTTTAGGACCATGTTTATATTAGAAAAGCTTTCCAGCACTGGGGAGAGCTAAGTGGGAAGGCCTGGAAACAGACGCAGAGGCTGCTTTGATCCCAATTCTCATGTGAATAACACTGTTTTGATTGTCTGGAGCTGCTGTGCTGTTTGTGTAAATATGGGAAGAAGGAGGCGGGAACCGGCGAACATTGAACACAACTTTAATCCCAAAATAAACAAATACAAAATGAAAGTAATGCCAGCAGACCCTCGCGGACGTCTGCCGGCCACACAAACATAATAAAACATAAAATAAAATCCAGGCCTGGTCCTCTCTCGTCCTTCACTGACGTCGCTCCTCCTTTAATGCCTCCGGAGCTCCTCCGTGAGAGACTCGAGACTGGCGTGCCTCGCAGGTGATGCTCATTATCACTCGTGCCCTGCTCGTCACAGGGGCCTGTCTCGGCGGCCGCAGCACCTGGGGGTAAGGATGGATGAGACGAGGGAAAGGAGACGGAAGCAAGGGGAGCAACAGAACGAGAGAGGGGAGAGAGGAAAAAGAGAAAAAAAATAATCTTGGTCCGGTTCCCAGACACACTTCCGCTCGGTCCTCAGCCAGACGGTAGGCTCTTCCTTGCGGTGCCATGCGATGGTACTGGATGCTCCGTGGAAGGCTAGATCCTCCTCCGCCCCCTGGCGGCCAGCGATGGCTCCTCCGATTGAGGGCAGCCGGCAGCGAGTCCCCCGTTTCCTGCTCCTCCCCTTCATGGCAGACGGCAGCAGGCTCCGGCCCACGGCGAACAGCGGCGACTCCTCCACTCCCTCTTGGATGGCAGCCACCCCACCTCGTCCCAGGGGCACGGCACTGAGCTTCTTCGTCCCACCGGTCACTATGCTCCAGCACCACTGCCTTGGGCAGCCTCTTGCGGTCTTCACACTCCCTGCGCTGCCCGAACTCCGCAGCACCGCGATCCCCCTCAGCAGCAAGGGCTCTCCGACAGCATGTCCCTCCTTCCTCCCGGGTTTCGGCACCAATGTAACAGTTTGTAAATATGGGTAGAAAGAAGGTGGGAACCGACGAACGTTGAACACAACTTTAATCCCAAAATAAACAAAAACAAAACGAAAGTAATGCCAGCAGACCCTCGCAGATGTCTGCTGGCCACACAAACATAATAAAACATAAAATAAAGTCCAGGCCTGGTCCTCTACGTCATCCTTCACTGATGTCGCTCCTCCTTTTATGCCTCCGGAGCTCCTCCGTGAGAGGCTCGCAGGTGATGCTCATTATCACTCGCGTCACCGGCCTCGCGCCGTTCCCTCACGGCTCTTGTCACAAACACATTCATTTTTTGTGCTTCCCTTTTGTTCATTCATCGACTGCGCTTTATTTTTCGTGAAGCATTTTGTTGCGCGTCAGCTGTGATAAACAGACATTCATTTGCATTGCGTGTGTAACAGTGGCCAGATAGTGAGTGTTTTGCAGTTAAACCACTGCACACTGATGATCGCTAGAGAATGCAGTGCTTAGAGTCATTGTTAGTGCACTCGCCTCGCCTGCCAGTAGCGGACGAGCCGGGGTGGGAGCAGGGTGGTTAGGATTGGAGTGTGAGTTTTGGAGGCAGAGCAATGAAGAGAGGGGTGGGTTTCTTTGGGTTGATTTCAAATATCAACAATGTCCAACAGCGTTTTTCAAAATCTACTGATCCCACCTTTAAGCCTTGTCTGTGAAACCGGGGGACAAAGTTATATTACAAGACAAAATGACAAGAAACAGCCAAAATTATGAGAAACATTCAAAATTACAAGAAAAAGTTGAAATTACAAGAAAGTCAAAATTGAAAAATACCACACTGCCTGATATAAATACACAATTACGAGATATAAAATGTCATTTTTCTCATTATGAGAAAAAGTCGCATTGGAGGATTCGGTTTTCGCAATTATGACAAATTCATGTTTATAGCTATAACTGAATGTCTTTCACAAACAGGCAGTATTATCAAAAGAACAGAAAAGCAAATACACAAAGATTCATTCTTCCCAAAGCATTTGTGAGTGGCCTGTCGGGTAGGTGACATCTCATGACTCACGCTACAAGTGTGCATACAGGCAGCCAGAGCAAATCCAGTCGCCCTTGAGCAGCAGGTAAGGAGATAAAATGCTGGCCGGATTTACATGCCACAAGTGATCCAGAGAAAGAGCCACCTCACTCCACACTGCCACATCAAAGCTGGCCAGGTTATTAACGGGGCATGAAGAGCACTGGAGACCTCACTCGTATCACACACATCACATCTCAGCACGATTCAAAATGGACAACACACACACAATATTTTAAATGTCTAATTCTGACATTAATGTGAGACCCTGACCACTGTCAATGCCTCTCACAATTCATTAAGCAACTTATTGGGCAAAAGATTCAAAATGCATGTTAATTTAATGGGGTTTCTGGTTAGGGGGAAATTATATTAAAAAAAGCTTTGATGTTCACAAAACTTGGCAGTCAATCATTTTGCACTGAATTACAGCTTTAATGAAGAATGGAGAAACAATGAGGGATGCTATTGTTTCTAACACATGCATGTTAATGCCCTCCATTAGAATGCATGTAATCGTTTCAAAAACCATTAAAGCGTCCCGGCTCGTGTTCGGTACAGGTGATTTCTGAGCCCTTTGTCTTCTAATCTGCTTTAAGGTTAACGTGATCATGTACATCCTAAACTGTGTGAGACAAAGCTAGATCAGTCAAACCATCCCACTCAGTTGCAATCATTTAAAAAATAAAACAAGGCCTTTAAGAGCATGTTCAGGCCAAGAATGATAACTATAACTACAATATAGCTGCAAGCAGCAATTAAGGGGCCAAGCACAAAAAAAGGCACAACAATACATGCCAGCACAGCTGGGAGCATCAGACTGACTGCAACAATGAGCAATTAAAGACATATTAAGATCAGGCAAAATGACAAAAAAAACAAAAAAAAAAACATAGTTAATAATAACGATTTAATGATTTATCACTTTCAACCAATAGGTGGTGCTGTGAGGTGACAATTACATATGCAAAATTTGGTGTTAATATGCCAAAGCATTGCAGAGATACAGCTTCAAGAGTCTTTTTTGCATCATGCCTCAAATTCGTCGTTGCTGTATGCGAAAAATATTTGACGAATCGACTTGAAATCCATAACTTTTTGTCGGCATGGTCTGAAGATGATACAATTCGATTTTGGTGAAAATCAGAGCAACAGTCTGGGAGGAGTTTGAAAAATTCAAAATGGTGAAAAATGATGATGTTAAAGGGTGCTTGGCCCTAGAATCCACACCAATCCATGATGACATTGTTTATTATAAGCACACACTGCAGTTATGTCATCTATTGCTTCAAATTATTTATAGTTGTGGTATGGACTCTGCTATTCTTTTACATTTAGAATTTTTTAAAACTAAATCTTGATCACTATAGTTAACCTTGGTATGAATGGGCTTTTATCCAAAAATAGTCTACTCCACCTGTAACCAACAGTCTTATAAGACTAAAGGGCAACCGACTTAACTCTACCAGGCAAGTATGCCCATGGCAGAAGCGTTTCGACAAGATACATGACAACTGGTTAAAGCAATGCCCACCCACACTGATTCGATTAACATGCAAACAAACTCTGATGAGGCTGTTAAAATGACTTATAAGATGACAACATGATTACATTTTTCTCACCGAGTCTGAGAGTGGAAGCACGCTGACATTTAAACGGGCAAACAGAAGTGATAGATTGAGGTCAGATGGAAAACTGCGTCTTAGTTTGTCGCATTTTCAGCATGTGTTGATCCATCTGGAGTTGTGGAGGCTGGATAATCAGCACAAGCCACACAAGCATGTGCCGAGGTTGTGGGAGCGGGAAATGTGCAATGTGCACCATGCTTTTGCATAGTCAAATAACAACTCAATCAAATCAACATTTTTGGTCCACTAAACATCATGGTTACCTCACACAAACTAGTCCTTATGTGGAAGAAACAGCCTTAGAGCCCTATATCTTTATAATATTTTTTGCACTAAATCAATCTGAAAATAAAAAGGCATCTAATTAACTCTTATAATCATCCTAAAAATTCTCTAAAAGGGATACTTCACCCCAAAATGAAAATTCTGTTATTATTTACTCACCCTGATGTTGTTCCAAACCTGTATAACTGGCTTTGTTCTGTGGAACATAAAAAGATATTTTGAGAAATGTTTTGTGTGCGTGTTTATTTATTTTGTGTTCCACAGGGAAAAAAATAAGTCATACGGGTTTGGAACAACATGAGGGTGGGTAAATGATGACAGTATTTTAATTTTTGGGTGAACTATCCCTTTAGACTTAAACTATCTCCATGTGACATAACCTGGAATTTGGAAAAGTCAGGAATTCTTCAGAAAGTAAGTCAGAAATTAACCACGGCTGGGGAAATCATGGAACTATATATATATATATATATATATATATATATATATATATATATATATATATATATATATATATATATATATCTGGCACACACTTAAGCGACCTGAATTCTTAATGAATAAAAACTAAAAATTATTCTTAAAAAAAGAAAAAATAAAGTCTGTTGTTGTAATATTTGGTGTTGACTGCTGTGTGCTTTACTGTATATTGTTTACTCTGAAAACCAATTCCAGTGGGAAATAGGCCTATTGAAAATATCCTCAGTTGCAAACAGGCCTATGCCCCCTAAAAACCGTTTTAGGAGTTAGAGAGTATGGGAAAGTGCACTTAATGTGGATGGACACCCAAAATAAACATTTTAAAACCAATAAACTGCTCACTTACCTCTGCTAGATGTCCAGTGTTTCAGCTGAGGTCATGTGCAGAGGCTCTTCCACACAATACGCCTTCAGTGTGGCAGCATACACCACAATGCAATGAGTTTAATCTCTAGGTCAAATTGACTTTATTTATGGTTTTCAATCTATACCTGACAGTCCCACATTGATTCCACAAACACAAAGGCATCTCCAAGCTGAAGAAATACTTCAACTCGAAGTGTATCACAAACGAACACAGCGAGGCTTCCAAGGGAGAAAGAAAAATTAATTAAACGCGACTCTACTTCGTGCTCACACTTGTCATATTGTATCTCAGGCTTTTCAGCACCCTCGCTGCACACATAGCGAGAAGCCTGTTCCAATTAACAAAGAAGTTGTCAGGCCTTTGATTCGCGCTTGGTTGCTGCGCGTGGTACCCGCCCGAGAAACAACAGGCTGTCGGGAAACCTGCGCGCACCATTGCCTCACAGGCGAAAACCTGTGCTCATCTCTTCACACAGGTTTCACAAATGTACAGACATGTCCGCGAATATTAAACTTAAATAAATACGATTAAATAACCGAGGTCATTTGTCAAAGTGCGAAACTGTCAGTGCCAAATTGTTTTACCGTTTTAAAGACTGGTGTTTGCCTAAATTCCATCGTGGAATAGCTATAGTTAATGATAAACACGGATGTATGCGGAAATGAAGATAATAGGCCTAGGCTATATATAAGTTATTATTAGCCTAATTCAAAGCTCTTCTAATTAAGTAGCTACAGAATTATTACAGAATAATTCTGTAGCTACAGAATTATTTCTTAAAATCTTCCAGTGTAGGCTACCTAATATTCGTATATAAGAAAGGTGAAAAAGTGATTTAGGCTACATATGATATGAACAAATTCTGGACTTGTGTAGGCTATTGCAGCTTAAGTCCTATTTTGAGATAATAGGTTGTTTGCTGTATGCTTTATTTCGTTTAGGAATAGGCCTACTCACGAAAAAATAAATACATGGACATGAAATATTAAGTTATTTTTAATTATCTTAATGCTTCCGCTAAGAGAAAAAAAAAAAAAAACGGTCCATAATATGCTAGCCATTTCTAGCCCCTTTTCCTATGTGTCATTATCAATAAGACTTAATCAAATTGGTACTAAACTTAATTTCTCCACTACTATTTTACAGCAGTCGTGATCGTTTTGTGTCATTGTGTTGAAAATAAAATTAATAGATCACGGATAATTAAGACATGAAAGTACGCCCAGTTTGTTGCCAACGACAACAATGAAATATCCAGTATAGAGGTCATTCGACAAATGACTTTTTTACTCTGATCAAGTAGGCCTAGCCTATTCCAGGGAACCGTGTCATTTTTTAAATGTATCAGAAGGACAAAACTAATAAATGGATATTAGTGCATACCTGTTCGGTGAATGTGATTTCACCAAATATACTACGACATGTTCCTGGATCAACATTGATCCAACAACATTCCAATCAACTAATCAGATTTGAGGGACAAGTTTACCATTTCTATGTCAAGTGTCGGCTTGCAGCCATGGGATAGGTACTTCTACATCAGTGTTATTCACATATCTTTCCCCTCTGATTTTAGGGCTTAAGTTATGGGTAGGATTAGGTTTAGGAGTAGGAATACCTAAATGTTCACAGGGAGAAATATGATTTAATCTTGCATACATTATAGACTCATATAAAAACACATGCTGAACTGATTCACTAAATTTTGTGTAGGCCTTTGCCTGGTTTGTTGCACCTGCAAACTCTAAGCTTGGAAAATTGTCAGCACATGCCCTCTACTGGTAAAAAATTAAACTACTTTTGTGATATATCTGTAGGCTACGTCCAGCAGATGTTTTTGTGTCTGTCCAGTCTCCTCTAAAGTGAGAGATGGGGTGTATGTATTGTAGGCTATAGAAATATATGGCATTTTCTATTTTACAGTGACAGAAAATGGTTTCACTTGTCATCTATACACTTCCACTACTGGAAAACAAAATGTTCTACTAATCTTCTACCAATCATACAACAAATGTTAACCAATTAAAATAAAATACTCATGATTTCAGACATTTTAATAACTCATATTATACAGTAGATGACCTTTTAAAATAAAATAAGACATAAAAACAAAAGCCTGCGTGTGACAAACACGACACAAACTGGCAGCCAAACTGTTGAGGTGTAAGTAACAAGGCCAGTTCCATATGAAGCAAGTCACAAACAAGGTCAAACAATGTCAGACTAGCAGCAGCAGCAGCAGCAGCAGTAGTCAGTCACCGTGCTCAGACAGCAGAATGATCTTTCAAAGTTTGAGAAAGAGAAAAATCATGTAATGCAGAAAATACAGGGTGAAGACTTTGCATCATGTGCTTTAACAGAGCAAGAAACAGAAGGTAAAAGCACCTTCCTGCCCAGGCAGAATCTCTATTGCTGCATTGGAATAACTGACAAACCAATAGCACAACAGTTTGTGACTTATATTACTGTATTGAATAGTATTATTGAAATGTATGGTCTCAACAAGCTATGTTGACACTGAAACACTAATATTGACAAGTATTTGAACACATCAGTTGGTATTTTGCCTCTGGTTTACTGGGCCATAGAGGGTATAATTGAGAGACAGACAGAGAGAGAGAGAGAGAGAGAGAGAATGGCGGTGCGTTTCCAGCCATTGCCGCCAGGCATGCTTTAGGTCAGACGCGGTCCCTGTCTGTCTCTGGTCGGAGAATTGATTCCACTCTGGGCGCTGGGCTACCAACAGATCCCTGCATTTCTGCCCGTCTGGTCTGTGACCTCACTCTGTAGAGCTGCCAGCCACTTCGTTATGATGTCCAGTTTACACACCAGACAATACCAAATGCCCTGTCACGAGCAATATTGATTTTGCTTGTATGTAACAATGATAATGTAATGTACGCACAAGAAAACACGTGCCTCAATACATTCTGTACAGTGCAAAGCAAGCTTAAGGTACTAAACACATTCATGATATGTGAAACTTTCCTTAATAAAAACCTGTTGATAATACAATAAAACATTTACAAGATAATAAAATATCACATTTTCAAAATGTCACATACTTTACAATCAAGTTTAAAACCAAAAAACAGAGCCATATTATACAGTACAAGACCACAATGAGGTCTTGATTATGCCCTAAACAGTTATTATAATTATCAATATCATCATTATTTATTTTCTCCAGTGATGAGAACTGCTGACCACAAAATTAATGCAATCTGCAACTGCCAAAACTGCCACTTCAATCAAAGGCAGGGTTGTGCACAATTCAGAAAAGAATTGAGAATGTATTTTCTTAATATAAATTGCAGAATTACAATTCAAATTAGAATGTATGGAAATAGAATAAAAAAAATAAACTGTAATTTTAAGTAGAAAAGTGAAGTTTGTCAGTACAAACTTTGAATGTTGAATTGTTTAAGTCTTTTTCAAAGTTTTGAAAATATAGTATGAAGGTAGGTAGACAGATAGATAGATAGATAGATAGATAGATAGATAGATAGATAGATAGATAGATAGATAGATAGATAGATAGATAGATAGATAGATAGATAGATAGATAGATAGATAGATAGATAGATAGATAGATAGATAGATAGATAGATAGATAGATAGATAGATAGATAGATAGATATGAATTACCAAAGTGTGAATTACTACAACTAAACAGTAGAGGGAGCCAAGACACCACAAAAATAATAAATAACAGCACATTTAAAACACTGGCCTACTGTAAAAGGTACAAGACATGCATACATGCACATATCAAACAGACAATGCCTTCTATGAAATCCCTCCCAGCAATTAAAGAAAACAAATAGGAATCTTTCCCCAACGAGCTTTGCATAAGACCAACAAAGGCTTCATCCGTTAACAGTGTTACTTGTGTTTCAGTATGAATTCAGTTTAAAAACTGGAGCGGGGGGCCTGGATCTCCCGTTCCACACTTGGCATGCTGGGCGTATCCCGACAAACCAGCCTGTGGCGGAAGTGTCCGCTCAGCAGAATGTAGATGAAGGGGTTTATGCTGCTGGCGGCGTAGCTCAGGCACACGGACAGGTAGTAGCAGGTGTGGTATGCTAAAGATGGGCGAGGTACGCTCAGGTTAACCAGCTGCAGGATGTGGTACGGCCCAACACTGACCAGGAACACCGCTACCAGAACCAGGACCATTTTAGTGAGGCGGACCACACGCTCCCGAGGCAGGCTGGTGTTATACCTGAGAGAAAGCGGGGAATGCAGGTTTTGGTCATACAGTATATAGCCAAAATTTAAATCTAAATTTAGGGTAGTTACACACAATGTTCTAATCTAAAATTCTAAATATTGTAATTACAGTTAAAGCAATAGTGCACTGAAAAATGTATTCATCCCCTTATCATACCAAACCTGTAAGACTGACTTTCGTATGCGGAACACAAAAGAAGATATTTTGAAGAATGTTGGAAACTAAACAGTTTCAGTTCCCACTGACTTCCATCGTAAGAAAAAAAAAACTGGTTATCAACATTCTTCAAAATATCTTCTTTTGTGTTCAGCAGAGAAAAAAAATGCATACAGATTTGGAACGATATAAGGGAGAGTAAATGCTGACAGAATTTCAGTTTTGGGTGGAACAATTAACAATACACAGCAAAACTTAAAGGAATATTATGGTTTCACTCCAAGTTAAAGGGTTTGTTCATCCAAAAATGAAAATTCTGTCATTTATTACTTACCCTCATGCCGTTCCACACCCGTTAAACCTTAATCTTCGGAACACAAGTTAAGATATTTTAGCTGAAATCCGATGGCTCAGTGAGGCCTGCATAGGGAGCAATGACATTTCCTTTCTCAAGATCCATAAAGGTACTAAAAACATATTTAAGTCAGATCATGTGAGTACAGTTCAATATTAATATTATAAAGAGACGTGAATATTGTTGGTGCGCCAAAAAAACAAAACAAAATAACGACTTATTTAGTGATGGCCGATTTCAAAACACTGCTTCAGGAAGATTCGGAGCACAAATGAATCAGTGTATCGAATCATGATTCAGATCACGTGTCAAACTGCCAACGGCTGAAATCATGTGACTGCTGATTTATGCTCCAAATCTTCCTGAAGCAGTGTAATATTATAGTGCTTTATAATATTAATATTGAACCACTGTAGTCACATGAACAGATTTAAATATGTTTTTAGTACCTTTATGGATATTGAGAGAGGAAGTGTCATTGCTCCCTACGGAGGCCTCACAGAGCCATCGGATTTCAACTAAAATATCTTAATTTATGTTCCAAAGATTAACGAAGGTCTTACGGGTGTGGAACGGCATGAGGGTGAGTAATAAATGACAGAATTTTCATTTTTGGGTGAACTAACACTTTAAGCTCAATTGACAGCATTTGCATGCTTTTAACATGATTTTAGTGCAAAAAAAAAAATTGCTTATAGCCTCCTCTGTGTGAGTTAAGGTGTTGCCTTGATAACATAATGCAATAAAACCTAAAGCCCTAAAAAAATTTAAATAGCATTACAACTCAAAAATATACAAGTTTTTAAGAAAACGTATTGAACCTGGGATTTTTTTCTAAAGGAAATTCTTATAAATTATGGTTTAGCCCATAAAATCTACATCAGCATGCGCTGTTGATCTAAAATGAAAACATTTCCATGAGATAATTCTCAAAAAGGACATCTGACAGCTTCATACAAGAAAAAAGGGATTCATATTCACTTAGCAGAAGATACTCTCCTTATGGATGGCAAATGGAATATTAATGAATGTAACCAGTGTAGACCTAGTTAGAACAGTAAAGCCACTGAATAGCTTTACAAGCAATTACATTTGTAGCTTTGACAGTTTGGTATCACATACTGGCTGTATAATGAATGTTAATTAACCTGTGAGCCTTTTTGTTCTTGCGATACATTCGCCAGGAGTAGCAGAGAATCAGTATGTAGCAGATGACAATCAGAGGTAATGGCAGGAAGAAGGAGGTCACAGTCTGGTAGAGTGTGTACCTACAGATATATAAGGACACAGATGTCAGATGCCTTTATTTTCCTACTCTATGCTTCACTTAGTTTAATTAACCAAGAAGGATGGATTCCTCTGCAATGTTCTGCAGAAACATGTTGAAATGGAAAATATACTGATTGAAAATACAGAAAAGCTTTTATTGTGTTGTTTTTAAGTGTCTATGAACCTATGTGCCACTATTCTGAATGGCAGCTTTCACAACAGATAACAGACAATAGCTTCTTTAAAAAAAGCATACTATCCTGGGAAAAAATCTATAATTTTTGCAGCAAATTTCTCAGACAGAATGCTGAAAATGGTACACTCATGCTGGCATTTGTCAATCTCCTAGCACTTTTCAATAGAAGACTGTATAACAATAGAGTGACAGAAGTATACAATTTAGACGTCAGAACTATGACAATACAAATAAGGGGTGATGAGAGATGGAATAATCAGACCTGTGCAGAAGGTTATTCAGAAGTACACAAGCAGAACCAATTACCAGAGCAACTCTTTGGGAGAGACCAGGTTAAGGGAACAGCTCTCCAGTCCGTCCCTGAAGCGGATCACTTTGGCATGAACCCAGGCAGGCAGAACCATGATGAAGGACGCCACCCACACAAACAGGTTAATACGGATTGTCCTGGATCTTGTCCTGAGACTCAACAGGCGAAACGGATGAACAAGGGCCAAGTATCTGGAGTGCATAAATGAATGAACAATACAGATTTTACCCCTTTTATGTATATTTTCAGATAAAAATTGGTCATTTTATCATTTAATTAGTTGCCTGACATCTATGAGAAGCAAAATGTTCAATTTAAAAATGTTTCCCGTTCACCATTACTGTGTTGGTGAAGACACAATCTGACATTTACAGTAAAGGACAGACAATCTTGTTGCTAAAAGAAAAAGCAGAATGAGCTTGGTGTTAAATAATCTTGTTCCAAGATGTGCTTTGGCATTAATTAATTAATTAATTTATTTATTTATTTATACTGTCTTCTCAAACCCAAAAATATATCTCTTTAAAACAAAAGAGGAAACTGCATTGTGGGAAATGAGGATGTGCATGGATAGTCAACCGCAGCTTCCTGTTGATGCCCAAATAACGCATCCCTGGTCAAGGGATGTACACCACATAGTGTTCATAAACAGTCAAATCTTATTCATTTTGAAAGAGTTTGAGGCTGCTCTAATGTTTTTTGTGACTGATTGCAATTATTCCTGTTTTTATTTTCTGTCATTTGATCATTTTGATATTTCGCTTTGGGTCAAACTGTTGTTCTTAAATGTGCTACGTAAATGAATAATGAATTTACTTAGCTGCTCTATAATTGTGGTAAGTGTGGCCTCTAGTGGTGATATTGTAGTATAGCAGCAATAAATGAAACACCAATGCACTTATGTGAAACATAAACATTACTGTTCAACCAGCCACAGTTCAAAAACTATATGCAATTCCCAATGGAGAAGCCTAATCAAAACCTAATGAACCTTTATCAAATATCAGTAAAGGTTCAGCAACCAACATACAGAAAACAAAATATTTGAAATCAAACTTTTGTCCCAAAACCTTGTTAATCAAAAATAGTTACTGGGATAAAGCCCTTATTACAACCTCTCCATGTGACCAGATCCTCCAGATCCTCTTCTTCTAAGAACTCATAACCTGAGCTTTTATTAAGCTATGAGCTATGCTATTTTTTTTTATTTATTTTTTTTTATTTTTTTTATTATTATTATTATTTGATACTATTGCCAACCCAATCTACTAAAGTTTTATTTTCCGAATTCGGCATTCGATAAGTAAGCAATAAGGTACGAGAGGCTGTGCTGTATCGTGAATAAGTCATGGCCGAAGGGCTTTAGGCACGAAGAGAAGCGGTTACCACACAATACAAATATTAAAGCCAAAAATATGTATCAATGCAAATTTCATGAAGTAAAATCAATAAAAAGCCTTAAATAAAAAGCCTAAAATATTCCCCGACCATGAACAGCAACAGAGTTACAGCAAAAGTTATTACATACATATATATACATTATTACGCCATTAGATGGCGGCAAAGACTGTCTTTATGAGTGTGTCAGTCAGTCGCGAAGACTTTTATATTGGAAAGACTGATTTGTTGTGAACACGGAACAAGACGCAACTGACAAATGCTTTAAGCCAGCGCTGTCAGTCACGGGAAAGCCCCTTAACTGTTAAAAGGACAAGATAATACATCGGACGTTTATACAGATTTTTTATTATGAACATAGGACTGACCTGAAGGATAATGCTAAATCTGAATGCAGGTAATAAACTCGCTCAATCGATCTCTTTCTCACAATACTCTTCTAGTTCTACATAATACAGTAAAAAAGTTAAAATAGGTTTTCAGTGCTGCGTGCTTGAACCTCTAAAAAGTACACACACACACACAAGGGAGATACAGAGAGATATCAGGGAAAATAAAGAGAAGGAAAAAGGAGTTGAAGGTGCAGTTCTATTTTGCATGGCCCCAGCCTAAGGATTTAGACCTTTTTATGTCATGGCCATACATAAAAAATAAGGTTGTCTGTGGTTTCAAAATTTGTTGTGGGTGTATGGGTGGTCTGGATGAGTGTGAGATTTTCCGGCCTGAATTTGTGTCCTATTCCGGCTCTGGGTGTAATGATTGCACTTCTGGCTTCACATACAGTTGTGGTCCGAATTATTGGCACCCTTGGTAAATAGGATCAAAGATGACTATAAAAATAAATCTGCATTGTTTATCCTTTTGATCTTTAATTCATAAAATTAGCAAAAATCTGACCTTTCATTGAAGGAAAAGAATTAAAAGTGGGGGGAAAATCACATTTCACATATGAAATAAATGTTTTTCTCGTAAACACATTGGCCACAATTATTGGCACCCCTAGAATTTTTTATGAGTAAAATATCTCTGAAGTATATTACCATTTATATTTACTTTTTTTTTTTTTAGCACACCAGGGTGATCATGAACATGAAATTGTCAAGCCATGACTTCCTGTTCCACAGGAGTATAAACATGAGGAAACACAAAGGCCAAATTCCCTTAATCATTCATCACAATGATAAAAAACAAAGAATATTTAGTACATAGTTCATAGTTCTGATGTGCAGCAAAAGATTGTTGAGCTTCACAAAATAGAAAATGGCAGTAAGAAAATATAGCTAAAGCATTGAAATCCCCATTTCCTCAATAATTAAGAAGTTCCAATCAACTAAAGATGTTACAAATCTGCCTGGAAGAGGTCGTATGTCTAAATCGTCCTAATGCACGTTGAGGAGGAGAGTTTGAGTGATAAAAGAATCTCCAAGGATCACAGCTGGAGAATTGCAGAGAGTAGTCGAGTCTTGAGTCTCAGAAAGCCTAAAAAAATGATCAAACAGCACCTACATCCACACCTACATCCAAGTTGTTCGGGAGGGTTTCAAGAAAAATCCTCTGCTCTCATCCAGAAACAATCTCCAGCATATTCAGTTGACAGACAAGACTGGAACTTCAAATGGGACCGGGTTGTATGGTCAGATGAAACTAAAAAAGAGCTTTTTGGCAGCAAACCCACCAGATGGATTTGGTGCACACATGGATAAAAAGTACCCCATGTCCACGGTTAAATATACTGCTGGATCGTTAATTTTTTGGGCCTATTTTTCTGTTGGAGGTCCTGGACATCTTGTTCAGATACATGGTATCATGGATTCTATCAAATACCAACAGATAAAAAAATCAAAACCTGACCGCGTCCGCTAGAAATCCAATAATGGGCCGTCCAAAACAAACATCAGAACCAACACAAAAATGTGTCACTTAGCATAAAATGAAGTTTCTGCCATGGCCACCCCAGTCCCCTGACCTGAAACCTAAAGAAAATGAGTGGAGTGAACTGAAGAGAAGAAGCACCAACATGGAGCTGGAGTCTGAAGTATCTGGAGAGATTCTGCATGAAGGAATGATCTCAATCTTTTGTCAGGTGTTCTCCAAACTCATCAGGCATTATAGGTGAAGACTCAGAGCTGTTATCTTGGCAAAAGGAGGTTGCAAAAAGTATTGAATAAAAGGGTGCCAATAATTGTGGCCAATGTGTTTTGGAGAAAAACATTTATTTCATAATGTGATTTTCCCCCCACTTTCTATTCTTTTCCTTCAATGAAAGGTTAGATTTTTGATAATTTCAGGAATTAAAGATCAAAAGGATAAACAATGCAGATCATATCATATTTACCAAGGGTGCCAATAATTCGGACCACCACTATACATCAATGCAATTGAGACAATAAAAGCATTTTGATTAGGATAAAAAAGATTTTGATTTGAATGATATGATAAAATGACATACTTTTGCAAAATATAAATAAAAAAATAAAAAATAATAATTAAAAAATGTAAAATTTGTAATAAAGGAGAACAATTCTATTGTATTGTTATATTTGCTAAAAAAACACTTAATGCTTATTTTAATAAAGCTAGTTATCTGAAAATGTAATTATATCATTTCAATCATTTCATGATTTCATGATTTGAACCGCATGACAATGAAGACATTGTTATTTCACTGATCACGAACCTGTCAAGACTCATAGCGGTCATGACTGCAGCGCACGCCACTTGGTTGCAGTTATCAAGAGAGGTGATGATCGTGCAGAGAGTGCTGCCGAACACCCAGTGCCCCCCACGCGCCCACTGGTGAATAAGGAATGGCATGACGGTCACGTGCACCAGGTCGGCCACAGCCAAGTTTCCCACATACACATCTGGTACTGTCTTTTTGGCGGACCTGCAAAAAAAAAAAAAAAAAAAACCCAAGAAAGACCTAGTTGAGATCTGTGGTCCCTTGGTGACCTATTTTTAAAGAAACTACTAGGAAATATGAGGGAAACATGACAAGTTGCAAGCAACAATAAACACAGTTTTATAAGCTCCAATGAGTGACAGTTTGGGTCATGGCTATTTCCTGAGGGAATCCATCCACCAAAACTCAGAAAATTCTCTGAGCAATTCCTCTAGCAATAAACTAGCATTAACTGTGCATTAAATGGTTATATTGAACATCTTCCAGAAAATCGAGTATTCAGACAGACCATGATATAAATCAATAAAGAAGATGTTTATTTGTGAATTAAATCATTGAAACAATTTCATTGATATAATGGAATAAATCAATTTCTTTAATTAGAGATTGTGCAAATGAAAAAAATTCATTTTGATCAAGAAATATATATATATATATATATATATATATATATATATATATATATATATATATATATATATATATGGCAAGAATTGATCAATTGATTTGATTTAATATATATATATATATATATATATATATATATATATATATATATATATATATATATATATATATATACACAAATCAAATGATCAATTCTTGCCATATAATATGAATTGCATAAAAAAAGAACCAGATGTTAAATGTAGTCTATGGTGGCAAATTCCCATTTAATGCTTATTTTAATAAAGCTGTATCCAATTAGTAAAGCTATCAAATCCAATTACATCCTTTCAATAATGATTTCAAAAACATTCTTAAGCCTTCATAAGCATGTTTATGATTCGTTATATTCACATTTACTTTTATTTCCTTTAGAATTTCCAGTGGCATATTTCTTTACTAACTACCTTTACACAGGCATTCGTAGAAAGAAGAAAGAGAAAACACAATTCAAGGTAGAGAATTTCAGGGAAGTGGTTATGTATTCGATGAGAAGAAATGTATTAAACATGCCTTGTAGTAAATTTATTGTTTTTAAAATATATAAACAAATGCAAAATAACTTAATTACAATTTAATTACAAGCAAAAGGTTTCCTTATCAACCTGTAAACCCACCTTAAAATAGTCACCAAAACAAGAACATTTCCAACAAGCCCGGTGGAGCACAGAAACCCAATAAATGCAGGAAGGATTTTGGTTTCCGTGACGTGAACAATATTGTAATACTCATCGGCTGGATATCCTGCTGTTGTTTCATTAGCGCGCGTGCCGTTGTCTAATTTGAGCGTAAAGTTCCAAACAACAGGTTCCAACTCCACCATGGCGTTCATCATTCGCGTTTCATTCTGATCGACGAGAATGCGCTGAAATGCGGTATAACATCACACATAGTTGTATGTCCATGGAATGTCTTCGTGGGCTTCAGCGTCCTCATCATACCAGAGAATGCGCACTGGTGTCTCCACTCGGAACAGCGCACAGTCACCTTGTGAACAATCCATGACGCACTCCAACTCGATATTATTGAAAGGTTCCAAGACATTTACGAGATTTTATCGCATTCAGTCCTTCTTCTATCGCTAATCAAACAGTACTAAACTAATTCCGCTACTGATAACTTTAGTTAACTTTATTGACTATTTGCACTTAAGTGGAAATACTGTGATACATTTTGAATATAATAATTTAAGTATCATAGGCAATCGGTGGGGGAAAATGTAATTATAGAAACATATTAAAAGACAATCAAAAGCTGTTATTAACAATTTCCATTAATAGTCATTATAATATTTAAATAGATACCACTTACGAATATAAATAGTATTTTATTATTTCTTCAAGTGTCTTGGAGACATTGACATAATCCAAGATGGACTTGATGATGGTGAAATCAGATTTCCTACTGACACACTACAGCAAAAGATATAAATGTGTGAAAATACTAATGTGCCTAAGATTTTTTTCACAGTACTATATGTCCAAACAACTGATGTGTGTCAGGTAGAACTAGAGCATTTCAGTCTGCTAACCATTACTCCTGATCAGAGGCTTTCATAAATATTTCGTTTATAGGGTTAGGCTTCAGCTAAGTTTAATGGTGCAATGCAAAAATATTTAGTAGTGCCCATTTACGTCAAAATTAGGCCAAGTTGTAACTCAAGCACAGCTGGTGCAAACCAACCCATTAACAATTAGCAACCATGGAAACAAACTAGAAATGAGAACTCAGGCAAACAGGAAACTAGGAAAATTAAACTAAACAAAACATGGCCATTACATTACACCCCACCTCCCGTAACAAAACCAACAGAGAGAGGGAAGGTGTTCTGGAGGTGGATAGGCAGGCAAAGGGCAGCAAACTGGAGGAGTTGACAGAGTAAAACACCAAGGAGGAGACAATGGAGGGAGAAACCGGGGGAGATGGAAGAAGGAGGCAGAGAGAGACCCAGAACAGAACCATCAGGACGAAGGCCCATGATGAAATCGATGGAGGGAGAAGCCAGGACCCTGAGTGACTGAGGTGGAGTCTGGAGTGGTGGAGACCAAGCCGGAGCCAAGGAGACAAAGACCCGGAGTGACACCGTAGGCCAGGAGGGCCAAGTTGGAGCCACAGGCTCGAGGGGCAGAGATGTAGACAGGGGATCGGCAAAATGGGGTGGAACCAGTGGGACTGAGGACAATGGTGGAGCCAGAGGGAAGGAGGGTCGATGCATAGCTGAAGACTCAGAAGTCCAAAGCAGAACCAGAGCAACAACTGACCAAGGTAAAGCTAGAAGGACAAGGAAGTCTGGCAGAGCCTGAGGGATAACAGGCCACAGTGGAGCCAAGGGAGCATGGAGCCAAGGAGGAGCTGATGGGTTGGAGGGTCGAGGTGACAAAGGGACTTGGAGGCCTGAGGTGGAGCTAGGGGATTGACACACCAAGGTGAAGCTGGAGACCTGGAAGCCCAAGGTGAATTCAAGGAGCTGGGCAGAGACACTGAGGGGCTGAAGGGAGCCATTGAAGCCAGGGCTGAGGAACTGGATGGCATTGTCTGAAGAGGAGGGAGTACGAGGATAGGTGGAACCAGCGGCAACACAGGAGACTTGGGGACTGATCATTCAAATAATAATTCCATTCCTTGTGGATATGGCACAGCACACCCTCAGTTGTATTAGCATGACTCCACTCTATGCTCTCAAACACCACGAACACTCCCTCAGAAATGAACAGAGACACCAGCTCACACACCTGGCCAGACTTGGCTGGCATAGGTCTGCCGTGGGCTTTGGCACTGGCTCTGGGTTTGTAGCGTGTGTGGAGGTGTTGGCTGGATTCTGGTTCTGTGATGGTTGTGGCAGAGGACATTGATGCTGAGTAAACATCTCAAACAATGGAGAATTGCTTCTGACCATCTGAGATGCCCTGTCTCTGGCAAATATATATATATATATATATACAGTATAGCCAACATTTGAAGTGGATCAAAACCTTTCATTGGTGTTGTCTAAAACATTCTTCTTAGGACAACTTAGCTCTTGGGACAAATTTGATGAATTTTTTGATCCACTTCAAATCTTGACTATACTGTATATAAAACTTATACTAAACTATCAAACAGCAGTGCAACTGTTGAGAAATGATACTTTTATCAGCGCTCCATTAGGATCTCTTTTAGTTCACCACGTAAATCCATTAGCAAAAACGTTTCAATGTTTCTCATATTGCATTCCAGGTTATTTCATAATTATACAAATTCCCTGATAATCAAACCCACAACCTTATTGCTTGTAATTAAAGAGCCTTATTGAAAAGTAAACAGTGCTATCATGCAGTTTTATTGCACCTTAGTTACACTTGTACAGTGCGTCATCAGCTAGATAAAGTATACATACAGTGAAGATCATAAAAAGACAACTACTTTCCTCTAACATGAAAAGTGTATTTTACCATTTCAAGCTTTTCTTTGAAAAATAAGTATTCTAGACTATATTAATATACTGAAGAAATAACTGTCTATATGAAATGACAGGCAGAGTCAGAAAACGTATTTTGAGTATATTTAAAAAATAATCAAAGCCTTTTATGTTAGAATCCTTACAGGGCTGTAGACTTCTCCAATGTAAGTTATCTTTACTTAGATTTTTTTTTAAAGATTTATCTGCTTCTCAGGAAGCTTCTCATTGAACATGATATACATGCAAATCCCACTGCGGGAATGATGTGAATGTGCAGCTAAATAATGATGAAAGTGTGATGCATCTGAAATTCACAAATTTTGAGGGTACTCCCAAAGGAACAGCATGTTTCAGCAGCACAGATCTCAGCACTTGGTTAAATGTGCAACAGATTGCAGTAATTGAAATATCCAAAGTCCCAGTGATGCTATACGCAGTGAGATGAGTCTGAATCTATTATCTGAATTCCTTATTAAACACTTAGTGGCCTGCACTGCAGAGATGTTTTCAAAATTAACAAAATTGATAAATTTTATTTCCTTAATGGAATTTTGTGGTTTTACCAAAACAAAACAAAAAAAGGAAATAAAAAGTATATCTGCTTTATCTGGCCAAATCTGCAAAGTTGATTGAGTGTTTACATATAGATGACAGGAAATGAACAAAAATTACAATGTACTTTGGAGAGGAAAGCAGGTTTTACTGCAGTTATGTAATATTTATATCATCACTTTCCAAGACCTTCAAATAGAGCAAGAGATGGGGAAAGATTGAGAGCTTCATTGCACAGTAGAGGGATCAGGTTGAATACACAATGTATTATACTGTTGTTGCTTGATTCTATTGCTAATTTGTAAAATGTTATCAATGTTATCAAACTTTCCACCTAAATAGATATGAAATATTCTTGTATGACTATTAATTCCACAGAAAGTAGCTGGTCGCCAAGTGAAATTACCTGCCTTTTTTTCCAGTAATTTTTGTTTTCACAAATAAAAAAAGCCCCACCAAAATCAACACAACACAGAAAAAAGGCAGCATAAACACTCCCCCCACAGCTTTCACAGCAGCTTGTACAATTACATTAATGTTCAAATGTAATCGACCTTGATCCAAAATCTGTGATACATCACAAGGAAGGCTACAAATTAAGGGTGACCATAAACACTTAAAGCTACACTATTGGCTCTCTCATTTTAAAAATACGAAACTGCATGCATTTTGCAGAAGAACATTGTTTTGGTTGTGTTTCGGCTCTGCTTGACTGTGCAGATGAATATGGATATATCTACCGCTCATAAAACATTCACTACAAGTCTTAAAGGTCCCGTTTTTCATGTTTTTTTTTAAGCTTTGATTGTGTTTATAGTGTGCAATATAACATGTGTTCATGTTTCGCGTGTAAAAAAACACAGTATTTTTCACATAATTTACTTATCTGTATACCGCTGTTTCCACTGTCATAAAAATGGGCTGATGACTTCCTTGTTCTATGAAGTCCCTCCTTCAGAAATACATAACGAGTTCTGATTGTGCCAGCGGGTCCTGTGTTGTGATTCGACAGCAGCTTAGCGCTCCTTGCCCGGAAAGGTCACGTCTCTTACCATAACGTGTGCTGCACATAGTTTTACATGTGGATTATTGTGGTGTTGTGCCGAATGAACAAAAAAGACAATAATTCCCGAGAGACTGAACTCTTTAATCTCCACAAGCAGCAACAGAAAATGTACAACGTTAGCTCTCACTCAGAAGAATACCTCATACGGAAAACAGCCATATACATAAACATAGTCCGCTCTTGTGGCCATTATGTGCACTGCAGTCCAACATTAACTATTGCAGTAAGGATACCACAATTATAATTTTCGGAACCGAGTTAAACATAAATTGTAACCATTGATCTCTAAGTACAGCGTCCCTGAGAAGGCCAAACAAAGGCCATACAAACGCAACTCTTGCTCTTCTCTGTGGAAGCGCAACAAGACCACGCCCCCTTTTTCGTGTATTCCTGTGGGCAGAGGTTAGACAAAAAAACTGTTTTAGTGACGTCATTAAAGAAGTAAGTAGAGGGATGTAGTCCAAACTGGCCGTTCGATGTAGGCGACTTCTGTTAAATAAAATATCTCGCTTGGCATTGAACTTTGAGCTTTAAAATTTTACAGATTTTATTTATACTCTAACAACAACATTACACACTAACTAAAGTTTGAAACATGGGATCACGAAGAACGGGACCTTTAAGAAATGTAATCAGTTTAGATTAAATCATCTCAAGTTGACTAGCTGAAGATGTTACTGTAGCTATACCCATTAATAGATGGTACTAACTTAAAAATAATTTCCAGCACATCGCTACAACAAACATAATGAAATGACCCTTATAGATAATGCTTTACAAAGAGAGCTCCATCTAGCAATTTATCTGTTTGATAAAATACCTTATTTACCTGTTGTTTGATAAAAAACACCATTTCCACATTGCTTGCATTTTTAAATCCCTCACTTCTCACTATCTCCAAAAGGCCAGGACAATGCGGAGTCTCATTTCAATATTTTACTTGAAACTGTAAATTATCCCATGATTTACTCACCCTCAAGCCATCCTAGGTGTATATGACTTTCTTCTTTCAGACGAACACAATCAGAGTTATATTAATAATCACTCTGATGATCCCAAGCTTTAAAATAGCAGCACACGTTATTAACCCCCCGGAGCAGTGTGGAATACGTTGATGGATGGATGCACTTTTTTGAGCTTCTAACAGGTTGCTGCCATTATAAAGCTTTGGAGCATCAGGGTGATTAATATAACTCTGATTCTGTTCGTCTGAAAGAAGAAAGGCATATACACCTAGGATGGCTGGAGGGTGAGTAAAACATGGGGTAATTTTAATTTTGACCTGAACTAATCCTTTAATCCAGGAGGTTCAAGATTTAGCCTGCTCTATGTCAACCTTTCTCACTAGTTGTGACAACTAACCTATGCCACTCCCACGGCATACACAACCTTTCTCAATTTATGGATAACGCAAGACATGCACAGGCGAGTGACGCATGTATGCAATTTCCCGCGTAAACCGTCTCACTAGGTATAAAATATAATCACTAATAATAGACCTACCATAGTGAATCAGGGTAAGACAAAAACAAAAACTTTTTGGAAGAAATATTAATTATTTATTGACTCATTATTTAAATTATGTTAATTTTGGGGGAAAACAGTTGCATAGTGTACCTTCAAATTCAGCCTTGTTTAAAAAGAACTTTGCTTTTATCCAAATAGATAATTTTGTCTTCAGGTTTAAATGTAAACATATTTTTAAAAATATTAATTCAGACAATTTTGTTTCTCATCAGCAATAAAACATTCTAAGAAAAATGGCATAACTGAAGCCTCTATAAAGCACTCCACTGGCAGCCATGGCGGCTCATTAAGTCCTGTTTTTAAGGCAAGCCAACAGCTTCAGTCGATAGTAATTTCCAATGGAAATATCTATGGTGTTAAAATAATGTGCATGACAAAAAAAAATCTCTTTATAATCTTTAAAATCTTCTTTATATATCTGGTGCCAGAATATCACTCTTCTTGAAGAGAACGACTCTTTGACGAGTATTTCAAAGGTGATAATTAGTGGCTTTAAAAGGCACAGCTCTTTTCATAGCCCAGCATGAACTGTTCATATAATGATCATGCAGTGCTATATGTTCCTTCATGCATCATTAAGTACATACTGTACCATATTACTTATAGACAAAGGAAATCCCATACAATGTAATAAATAATAACATACTCTCTTACAAAATTACAATAAATTTGTACATTTATTGAGGATATTTTATTAAGGATATTTTTAGTTTACAGTACTGTTTGCAGATAATCATTATAATCATGTCAAGAAATCACATTTAAAACAGAAATGTCATGAATCTCATTCTGGTCTGTGTATTTTGGGAGTTTACAGTTTGCACGTTTGGACATTCATGGCATTCTCAGGCCAACTGTATGAGTCCACCGCAAACTCTTCGTAGTCTGTGCTGTAGATGAGCGAACGAACAAAAGCCTCTTTATCTTGCGGCTCCGGGTGCAGTGTTGCCATTTTGTGTTTATAGGCGTACTCCACAATCTGTCATGATGCACATAAAAATGATTAGAATCTGTAAATAGTGACATGCATGAATCACGGCTGTGGCTTGAGATGTTATTGAGTCGAGCCCACCTTCACAGCCAGCTTGAAGGAAACATCCTGGATGCTTTTGAGAGGAGGATACAGACGCCCCTCTGCAAGATCCTTCTCAGTCACCAGTTCTGCTATAGTCTGTGAACACAGCACAAACTGATGATTATTATGGACTTAAGTTATGGACAATCTGTCTAATTACACCATTTGTGTACACGAACAAATAGTTTGAACCTAATTATTTTCTATTGTTTGTTTTTCTGATAGAACTGCATCAAATATTCATCTCGATTTCCCACTGCTTACATACGTGTATTGTTTAGGCAGCAACGCGTTTTTCAGAACAAACAAGAGACTAAAACAAGAACTAAAAAATGTATTTTGCCTAGACTGTGGTCTGTGGTACCATTGTTGTTAAAGGTGCCCTAGAATTAAAAATTGAATTTATCTTGGCATAGTCAAATAACAAGAGTTCAGTACATGGAAATGACATACAGTGAGTCTCAAACTCCATTGTTTCCTCCTTCTTATATAAATCTCATTAGTTTAAAAGACCTCAGAAGAACAGGCAAATCTCAACATAACACAGACTGTTACATAACCCAATATTTGAATATGCCAGCCCATGATCGAGGCATTACACAAGGACAGAACTAGGTAAGCAAGCAAGGAAAATAGCGAAAAATGGCAGATGGAGCAATAATAACTGACATGATCCATGATATCATGATATTTTTAGTGGTATTTGTAAACTGTCTTTCTAAATGTTTCATTAGCATGTTGCTAATGTACTGTTAAATGTGGTTAAAGTTACCATCGTTTCTTACTGTATTCACGGAGACAAGAGCCATTGCTATTTTCATTTTTAAACACTTGCAGTCTGTATAATTCATAAACACTACTTCATTCTTTATAAATCTCTCCAACAGTGTAGCATTAGCCGTTAGCCACGGATCACAGCCTCAGATTAATTCAGAATCAAATGTAAACAATATAACAGTATACAATACTCACATAATCCGACGCATACATGCAGCATGCATGACGAACACTTTGTAAAGATCCATTTTGAGGGTTATATTAGCTGTGTAAACTTTGTTTATGCACTGTTCAAGGCAAGAGCGAGCTCTGAGGGCGGAGAGTGCGCGATTTAAAGGGGCCGCAACCTGAATCGGTGCATTTCTAATTATGCCCCAAAATAGGCAGTTAAAAAAATTAATTAAAAAAAAATCTATGGGGTATTTTGAGCTGAAACTTCACAGACACATTCAGGGGACACCTTAGACTTATATTACATCTTGTAAAAAAAACATTCGATGGCACCTTTTAACTACAACTAAAACAACTAAAAACAAACTGAAACTCAGACATGTTGCTTTGGCAACAAACTTAAAGGTTTAGTTCACCCAAAAATGAAAATTCTGTCATTTATTACTCACCCTGATGCCGTTTCACACCTCTAAGGCCTTCATTAATCTTCAGAACACAGATTAAGATATTTTTGTTGAAATCCGATGGCGCAGTGAGGCCTGCATGCCCAGCAATGACATTTCCTCTCTCAAGATCCATTAATGTACTAAAAACATATTTAAATAGGTTCATGTGAGTACAGTGATTCAATATTAATATTATGAAGCGAGGAGAATATTTTTGGTTCACCAAAAAACAAAATAACGACTTATATAGTGATGGACGATTTCAAAACACTGCTTCAGGAAGCTTTGAAGCGTTATGAATCAGTGTGTCGAATCGCCAAACTGCTGAAATCACGTGACTTTGGTGCTCTGAACCGCTGATTCGACACCACTGATTCATAACGCTCCGAAATCGGCGATCACTATATAAGTTGTTTTTTTTGTTTTTTGGCGCACCAAAAATATTTGTATGGAACGGCATGAGGGTGAGTAATAAATTACATTATTTTCATTTTTGGGTGAACTAACCCTTTAAATAAGTTTAAGCTGAAGTACTTAAATGACTAAAACTAATACTGAAATAAAATACAGCTAAATAGAAAAACAACACTGTGAGGTGCAGAATAACAACAAGTCTCCTGGAAAAACAGCTAGAAGGTCTTGCTGCTTTAATTAAACTTCAACAGAAACACAGTCATGGCGCTTTGTTGTGTTGCCCTCAAGATAATTTGATGCCAACATCCTTTTGGCTCCATTAGAGTTACAGCAACCTTGACCACCAATAACAACACAGAATAAAAAAATCACAATTAGCATTGGTAATTTTATAATTAAGAACTCATCAAGAAAGACAACAAAAGTCAGCTGCTATTGCTCATTGTTCTAGTTGTGTTATGTGCATCAATGTCCTGTCTCTATTTCCCTCCCTGGTTTGTTTTATGTACCAGTGTGCCATTCAGATCACATTGGGTTGCTGCAGTAAGTGATTATAGACCTTCCTGAGACTCGATAGCCCAGAACCCTAACTTACTGAAAAATACAATAGCCTAGTGCAACCAGGGGGGATAGAGATATTAAGCATTCCAATGTTGTTTGAAGTTAAGACATCCACAATGCAGCTTCACTGGAGTTGTCCACAGACTGCAGGAGAAGTGATCCCTCTCACGCTCTGAGTACATCATTCCACTCTGAGCTGCTCTAAAGTGATAAATCACCTTCAATAGTACATGCTGATATTATGTGTTGACTCGTATGGCCTTGGCTAAACTCTTTTTGCTGCAACGGATTGTTTCCAGCATAACGGCAGTGATTCATTGACATTCATAAAAAGCTCTCTTGTTTATATCGTCTGATGCAACCATTCACAGTACCTGACTAAAACACTGTCTGGCTGATTTCAGGTGAAGCACAGAAAACAGCTTGATAGATGCGTACAGCTAAATACATGACATTACAGTGATAAAATGGAAGGCACTGCATATTGAAAATATTGGGGAAAAAAAATTTCATATTGAAAATACAGAGAGACTGAAAAAGTAGGGCTGAGAAAAAATAGTGATTTTCTTTACATTGGTTTTATTATTTTATTTCTTAAAACCCTCAGAGATCCAAGCATTGATATTCATGAGATTATATATATATATAAGTTGTTAAATTTCAAGAAAAAATTAGTTAAAGGTGCCCTAAAATGTCGACTTTTTTCTCATAATTTCACGAATTTGTTCTCGTAATTTAACTACTTTTTTCTCGTAATTTAATGACTTTATTCTCAACATTTTATCTCAACTTTTTTCTCAAAATTTAACACGTTTTTTTCTCGTAATTTAACAAATTTATTCAACATTTTATCTCGACTTTTTTCATTTAATGAGTTTATTCTCAACATTTTAATTCGACTTTTTTCTCGAAATTTAACAAATTTAATCTCAAGATGGTTTTAATTTCTTATTATTGCTTGGCCCTTATCCTCTTCCATACGTTTGGATGCAATTAGTTATTAAATACATTTTTGTTTAGGCAAAAATTTGCATTGGGGTATAATGTGGTAACAAGTTTAGGGTTGCAAAATTTCACCTTTTTTTTTTTCTTTTATTTTCATTTTAATGCCATTCCAGTTTCTATGGCTATATTAAGTGGAAGTTTTAAATTCACAAAACAATTCAACATAAATGTGTTTGGAAAATAATATATTTCAACCAGTAAGGATACAGTCAGGAAAAGTAATTTCACTATTTGACCATATAAATACTGTAATAAATATTCACATTTAATCTTATTTAAAATATAATCTAACAATTTTAATATGATTAATTTACTAAATATATATTGCTATATCAATGAGACAATAATGATGAAAAACTACAGAAAAAAGCCTTCATTGTAAGAGAACAAATCAAAAGTTTGACCCCTAATGCCCTATGCTTAGAAAAACGGTGTCAAATTTATGTACCTCCAAAATTTCAGGGTATTTACTTTTCCCATCACTAGACATATGAAAAAAAAAAAAAAATCTTATGAATTTGTTTTAAACATGTTAAAAATCATGTAATCTGGCTGGTCCCATTTTGTGTGACTATATTTAGTGAAAAGTACATACTATTTAATTGTTTTAAACAAACAAAATCAGAGTTTGCGCCCTGTTGTTATTTTTTTAAATGATTATTTTTGCAATGTACAGTTAGTACAGTTAGAGCTGGAGGCAACAGATTCAAATTAAAAGATTAAATTAGAGAGGAAAAATTTGAGAGAAAGTATCCAGAAACTTTGTCAAGACAGATTTAGGTAGACAGAAAAGAGCAAGCGAGATTCAATCACCTCAGCCGTAACGAGGAAAATATTCTCAGAGATGTGTCTCATTGCACAAGCGGTGACCCCCAGCCCCACTCCAGGGAACACATAAGCATTGTTGCCCTGACCGGGGTAAAACTTCCGGCCATCAGGGAGAGTTACAGGATCAAAGGGACTCCCGCTTGCAAATATCCCCCTTCCCTGCAGTATAAAACATACAAAACAAAAAAAGAAGCAAAAATGAAAACAAACATTTCACTCTCTCACATAAATGTTCACAAATGCAACTCCTCCTCAGAAGCACCTCAGTGAGTGTGTAGCACTGCTCAGCAGTACACTCCGCCTTGCTGGTAGGGTTGCTTAAAGCGAAGATGATAGGTCTCTTGTTGAAGGACGCCATAGCCTTGATTATCTCCTCAGTGAAAGCACCAGCGATAGCTGCCACCCCTGTGAAGATGATGAGAGCTATTTGAGTACAATTATCAGGCCTAGGGCCTGCTGGGACAACAGTTATTTATTTATAGAGGGTATGCACGTGATGTCACCGTCGACCGTTATGACTGCGGTTACGCCCACTGAGTGGCAAAAGACTGAGGGCAGCATTGGTTTCAGCGTGAATGCCGCGAAAAACACCCAAAACACACCCAAAATGGGAAAGAGCTTTGTGATTGACTGTACAAATAGCTTTGACACAAAACATGAGGTATATATTTTTAGACTGCCAAAAGTTACAGAAAAAAAAAAGCAAATGGATCACTGCAATTCACAGAAACAGCTGGACTCCAGGCAGAGAAACATGGATTTGCAGTTATCATTTTGTGTCAAATTGTTGGATTTTGAGGTAATATCATACCGTATATATTGTATTGTTATATATATTGTGTTGACAACTCATCAATTAAATATTTACCATCTTTTATTCTGCATATTTGGGTGTTTTTAAATAAAAACTGGCAAAAAACTATACAAGTTTTAGGGCTGGATATATGTCGATATATATATAACATTGATGTAAGTGATTATGCGGATTTAAACCTACCTATATTGTAGTTATATAAAATATTCACAGGCAGATTTGCTTTATGTATTTCCCATCGAAATCAGGCACATATAAATGTCAAGAAACATGACTCCTGGCTGCATGTCAATATCCATGGATTAGGTTTATTTGACAAGTTGTAAGGAATCCAACCTTTAGTGTAATTGTTTTGTTTTGTTTTTCCTTGCAGTTTCCCCTATTAAATCCAGTCATGCAGCAGGTTTCTTTACCACTCAGTCCAGCTGAGGGAACGCGTTCCAGTGACGGGAAAGTGACGTCAATGCATACCATCTATACAGTACATGCATACCAATTAAAGCAGTGGGTTTCAGCTCCTTCACAACATCCTCAAGTTTCTTCATTTGTGCATGCTCATGTGCAAACCTCTCTTTCTCGTGGGTGATGTGATCTCTTCCCTTAATGGAGGACAGAGAGATGACAATAGACAGATAAAAAGACGTAGAAAAAATTAGGAACACACAATAGCACATCTCACTGCATAACGAACACAGATTCTCTACACAGAGAACAAAACGCATGTATAATCTGCCAGATGGGCAATAAAAACTGTAAATATGTCACACTTTAAATGAGTATAAATGTCATTGCATTAGATAAAGTATAATAAAATTAAATTTTTTATCTGTATATCTGCCATTAATTTTAATAAAAGAAACCTTAGTTGATTAGGTTTAAATGATAAGGCAATATATATATACTGTTTCTGGTTGTCAACTGTTAGTGGACCTCATCCATATTTCATGTGATGAACTACTCCTTAGTGAGAGGAACTGACTTCACACAGCTACTAATAAAAAAATCACAGCAAAGGCTCAGAAAAGTGGTAAATTAGCACTGACAAAAGGTCCAGCATCAAAAAGTCTAGCACATGGCATTTGATTTGATATTTTACTATATAATGGGATGAAAATTCACATTTTTAAGTGTCAGAAGAAAAAGGGACACACTGGTGTTCATTTAAATAAATAAAAAAAGAGGCATCTAATCCGAATGGTGACAGCCTTCCCCTACAGAATCTGAGCCATTAAGTAAAGTGTTGAGGATACAGCCCCAGGCTGCAGAGAAATGGAAAGGAGCAAGGCATGAGAAAATTGCTACGATGGCTGAACTCCTCCATCACCACCATCCTGCCCTTGAGCAAGATTCTTACTCCAAGGAGTTCCAGAGAGGTGGCCAGCAACTGGTGTAAAACAGATCACCTGGATGAAAGTATCTTCATCACAACATCCCTGACCTCTTTGTCTTTATTAATCTAACATGGCCAAATGAGCATAAAATAATAAGCATAAAATAACAAAATAACATCTTCTTACAAGTTTAAAAAAAAATTCTAATGAAGACCTACCATAATGTTCATTGACAATCAATAAACATGACTGAATGAGTGTAAATTCCAATGCAAATCACATGGTGTGTTTGAATGTCAACATTGATATAAATATAACTTGTCATTAATGATGACCTCACCTTAACGATAAGTCCTTTAGAGTCCACCATCCAGATTTTTTTTATACACTGCTCACGAGGAAGCCCCTCCTTCTCCATCGCCATAATGATCAGCTCAGCTATGCCCATTGCGGCCTGAAAACATAAAAATGCGGTTAAAAATTAATAGATATATATTGCACATACACATCTAAAGAAACCAACTCTGTAAACTTCATAGCAATTCAATAAACATCTCACAGCTTGAATCCATAATGAATCCACATCTTAAAAGAACATGAGAATAATTTCATACATTTTTAAAGTACACATGAAATCAAAATTGACCTTATTTATTTATTTTGTTAGCTCAAATTGCTAGTTTTGTGGTGAACAATTCATCCGTGCAAGTCAATCCACCCAAAAAAATTGATAAAATAAAACTCTG
The DNA here is from genome assembly GCF_024489055.1 of Chanodichthys erythropterus. Classification (NCBI taxonomy): domain Eukaryota; kingdom Metazoa; phylum Chordata; class Actinopteri; order Cypriniformes; family Xenocyprididae; genus Chanodichthys; species Chanodichthys erythropterus. The sequence goes on along the minus strand of NC_090222.1, from coordinate 25,117,820 downwards.
CCCTCTATTCTATATTCTGTTTCACTTGGAAATATGTCACAGCACTGGAGAAAAGTCGTTTGCAACTTCCGGTTCACGCGGACTTTAAATAGTTTTACTGACAGGCAGGATGAACCATGGTATATTTGTGTCCGTGCATCACTGTGTTGTTAGTGACCACCATCGAAATACTGAAACAACTGGAATTTAAAACTGTAATATGCCAATCTGTGTAGCCGACACACGCACCTCCCCAGCACCCTGAAACACAATGGTATGGTTGCACATTTTGCTCTTGGTAACGCGAAGGGCAGCCAGCAGTCCCGCCACAGCCACAGCAGCAGTACCTATGGGATAGGAAACACAAATATATTTTACTGAGATTATCTAATCTCTGTGGTAATTAGAAAAAATGCAAAAAAGGAGCTGAGGCTTGAGACTCAACTCTGGAAGCTCATCAATTCTAGACATCAAGGTGGAGTTTAAAGTGTATAGGGCTGAATTTCTGGAGGAATTGTCAAAGGAGTGAGATAAGCAGCTGTTTATAGATTCTCAACCTGTCGAAGAGGAAATCCACTTAAAACTCTAGAGATCTGCTGATATGGGGGTGAGTCTAGCTCAAGTCTAGCTTGCTTTACACAGTTAATAAAATAATTACATATATGCATCATAACAGTTGGAGAATCGTAAACTTAATTTCTGAATGGTCCATGTATATCATTATGTTGAACAATGGGGGACCTTTGCATGAAAACGGTTGAGAACCACTGGCCTAGACACATGGAAAATGCGCAAACTGTATTTGAAATATAAAACGAGCACTGACATCACAAGAAATTCCAATATCAACAGCTCCCATTTAGAATAAATTGAAAACGACTGATCAGCTTTGCTCGCTCGCACCACTCTGGTGAACACATATGGTTAACTCTGTGAACGGTGAGATTAACTGAACACGAACCATCCAAACGTTTGATTGAAACTCAATTTCAAACAATAAGATTGTGTTGAAGATGCTGATTGGAATGTGTCTGCAATGATAATGTAAATAAAGGATAGAGTGAGTGAGGTGGATGGTAGACTCGAGATAAACACAGTCTTGATATCGAACCACTAAATACAAAAGGGGTTTAAGCAACAATAGGAAGGAAAATCAGAGTGAGAGATGTGGTCTGAATGAATAACATTGATTTCAGCATTTGCTCAAATGAACTGCACTACAGACTAGAAATCAGCTTAAGCATTACATTATGACTCTTTTAATTGACCAAAATCTTAACTTATACTGTATGTGTTTTCTGAGCTTTCATAATTCAGTGCAAGAGAGACTAAAAACAAGTGTGCGACTAAAATTTCTTTTAGTGTCCACATACCTTGGATGTCATCATTGAATGTGAGGTACTTGTTGCGGTATTGGCTCAATAGACGGAAGGCGTTGGTGTTGGCAAAATCCTCAAACTGGATAAGGCAGTTCACCCCATATCTGTGCATAACAGAAACATCAATATATTTCTTTAGAACTCAAGAAACACAACAAAATGTAAGATAACATCAAAGGTTTTACAAAAATCAAAAGATACATACAAAGAATCCTTACAAAATGGAAATTAAAATGATCCAAATCTTCACAGGCTAGTCTAAAAATTTAAATAACCCTTTATCATTTCATATAAAGTGGCTTGCTAATGCACTCCACTTCAGCCTGTAGAGGGGGCCATCCAACTGCTCCTCAAGCCCATCATACAGGGGTGGTTCAATCCTGAAGCATTTTTTCCTTCTCAGTATGACTGTCATTGTTTCTTTTGTAGGTGTTTCTACAGCCAAACACAACTCTCAATGGTCAGAAAATAAAATAAGAACCTTTAGCAAATGATGTGCTAACACCATGGCCTCTAATTTTCCCAATGAAATACTACTAAGAAAAACACACCAACATGACTATTCAAAATAAAAAGCCAATGAACTGCACGTCCACAGTTCTTTAGAACAGCAACTCTGAGGAAAAAAAAATGGACTTTTGAATGGACTACAGCAGTAATTCAGTGGTTTCTCATGTTGTACATCCAGTCTGCAGAACAAAAGAAAGAACAACCCTCTGATTCCCCATTGATTGCCCTTTGGAAAATAGAGAGCAGAGATCCTCATTAGATTTTGATGCAATATTAGGTCTCAGACATCCAAACTTTGGAAACAAGATGAGTAAATACTGCACTGCAGAGAGCCAGCCTGTCACTCAACCTAATGCAAGAAGAAGAGAGATCTGCATTGCTGCCTAGAGCTGTGAATACATATCATTCAAACACACACGGGGATTCGCTGACTACATTCAGAAATGACAGTTGTCTCTTGAAGCATCCATCCATTTCTCTATTTCCATCAACAACATCATGAACAGAAAAGACAAAATGACAAAAGAAAACATAAAAGTATCCATATAACATGTGCATTGCATTCCAAGTTTAGTCATGACTGTTTTCCGAAAGTGGTAACTCTGTTGCACATCCATCATTCAAATCATGTTGGTTCAGCAATAGAACTGTCATTAATGAAAAGAACTGCTAATTGATCTGTTTGAGATTAAATTAATGTCAGATTATTGCTGTAAGTAACTGACTATAGGGTTCATCTTACACTCTTCAAACAGTGCTTTCATTCGCTTGACAAACTACAAGATATAGAATGAAATTTGTATATATATGAAATGCCAGATATAGATTGTATTGCATGTTAGCTTGCTCATTTTGCACAAGAACATGATCTATTCAAGTCCATTTCATACTAAGCAGAAACTATGCTTCTAACCACAGGTTGAGAGCTGTAGGTTCAATCACACAACTTTGC